>NC_135217.1:6079959-6174225 GCF_052324685.1 Brachyhypopomus gauderio
TATTTGGTCGATAAATATAAATGTTTAAATATACCTCACTACAATATAATCATTAAAGAAAATGCATTGCCTAAGCTCTTTTGCAATATTGCAGTGTTTGAAGTGGTTAGCTGTAGGCGCTAAGGAAACCAGTGGAAATCAGTGTTCTCACTGTCTCACAGACAATGAGTCTCCAATGGCATGTTTGTTACAGCTGTATTAGAGCGTAATAAACCCGGTTCACATGAATGAATGTGATTTGACTGGCAGGAAAATACTGAGTATTTAACAGGGCTAATTCTGTTCACGTTCCACACAGACACAGATGGGTGTTAGGGGGTTAATATAAGAGCAGTAGAGAGAGGTGTTAGGGGGTTAATATAAGAGCAGTAGAGATGAGTGTTAGGGGGTTAATATAAGAGCAGTAGAGAGAGGTGTTAGGGGGTTAATATAAGAGCAGTAGAGAGAGGTGTTAGGGGGTTAATATAAGACCAGTAGAGATGGGTGTTAGGGGGTTAATATAAGAGCAGTAGAGAGAGGTGTTAGGGGGTTAATATAAGAGCAGTAGAGATGAGTGTTAGGGGGTTAATATAAGACCAGTAGAGAGAGGTGTTAGGGGGTTAATATAAGAGCAGTAGAGATGAGTGTTAGGGGGTTAATATAAGACCAGTAGAGATGAGTGTTAGGGGGTTAATATAAGAGCAGTAGAGAGAGGTGTTAGGGGGTTAATATAAGAGCAGTAGAGATGAGTGTTAGGGGGTTAATATAAGACCAGTAGAGAGAGGTGTTAGGGGGTTAATATAAGAGCAGTAGAGATGAGTGTTAGGGGGTTAATATAAGACCAGTAGAGATGAGTGTTAGGGGGTTAATATAAGAGCAGTAGAGAGAGGTGTTAGGGGGTTAATATAAGAGCAGTAGAGAGAGGTGTTAGGGGGTTAATATAAGAGCAGTAGAGATGAGTGTTAGGGGGTTAATATAAGAGCAGTAGAGAGAGGTGTTAGGGGGTTAATATAAGAGCAGTAGAGAGAGGTGTTAGGGGGTTAATATAAGAGCAGTAGAGAGAGGTGTTAGGGGGTTAATATAAGAGCAGTAGAGATGAGTGTTAGGGGGTTAATATAAGACCAGTAGAGATGGGTGTTAGGGGGTTAATATAAGAGCAGTAGAGATGAGTGTTAGGGGGTTAATATAAGAGCAGTGGAGAGAGGTGTTAGGGGGTTAATATAAGAGCAGTAGAGAGAGGTGTTAGGGGGTTAATATAAGAGCAGTAGAGATGAGTGTTAGGGGGTTAATATAAGACCAGTAGAGATGAGTGTTAGGGGGTTAATATAAGAGCAGTAGAGATGGGTGTTAGGGGGTTAATATAAGACCAGTAGAGATGGGTGTTAGGGGGTTAATATAAGAGCAGTAGAGAGAGGTGTTAGGGGGTTAATATAAGAGCAGTAGAGATGAGTGTTAGGGGTTTAATATAAGACCAGTAGAGAGAGGTGTTAGGGGGTTAATATAAGAGCAGTAGAGATAGGTGTTAGGGGGTTAATATAAGAGCAGTAGAGATGAGTGTTAGGGGGTTAATATAAGAGCAGTAGAGAGAGGTGTTAGGGGGTTAATATAAGAGCAGTGGAGAGAGGTGTTAGGGGGTTAATATAAGAGCAGTAGAGAGAGGTGTTAGGGGGTTAATATAAGAGCAGTAGAGATGGGTGTTAGGGGGTTAATATAAGAGCAGTAGAGATGAGTGTTAGGGGGTTAATATAAGAGCAGTAGAGATGGGTGTTAGGGGTTTAATATAAGACCAGTAGAGAGAGGTGTTAGGGGGTTAATATAAGAGCAGTAGAGATGAGTGTTAGGGGGTTAATATAAGAGCAGTAGAGATGAGTGTTAGGGGGTTAATATAAGAGCAGTAGAGAGAGGTGTTAGGGGGTTAATATAAGAGCAGTAGAGATGAGTGTTAGGGGGTTAATATAAGAGCAGTAGAGAGAGGTGTTAGGGGGTTAATATAAGAGCAGTAGAGATGAGTGTTAGGGGGTTAATATAAGAGCAGTAGAGAGAGGTGTTAGGGGGTTAATATAAGAGCAGTAGAGATGAGTGTTAGGGGGTTAATATAAGAGCAGTAGAGAGAGGTGTTAGGCGTTTAATATAAGCTGTGAGGGATTATCAGAAGTAGCTGTCAGGGCTGGTCAGTGGTTGTGAAGAGGAGAGCACTGGTGGGTTGTGGTGATGCACCGTACAGGTGGAGTATCTTAGAGCGTTGTGTCATCCAGATGGAGGTGCTGGCGTGGAGCACTGACGCGGCTGGTCTTAAGTCACTGGGGAGCCCAGGATGGATGTGTTGATGTGGAGAACGTCTGTAGGTAAAATCCACTTGGGACTGGTGGCACCGAGCGTGCATTAACTGTGCCAGTTGGACTGGGTACAGCCTTAGTCACTGGGAAGGCCTTCATGGATGTTATGAGTTGTTTGTTAGTTGGTGCAGTGCGTAGGAGATGTGTAGTGCAGTTTGGAGTAAAACTGAGCGACGGGGGGTGGAGGGTGGAGCTGCGATGCCGGGCCCAACCTTTGCACCTCCTGGAGGTGTCTTGAGCTTCATGCAGTGAAACCCCATGGAGGGAGGGGCCCACCTGACCACCCCTGAGAAGAACTTGCCATGTGGTGCTGGCTGGATGAGAGAGGAAGCAGGACCAGCTCTAATGATTCTCTATTGGCACAGAATATTATACAGTTTATCCTGTGCATATGTACAAAAGTACTATATTAAATACTTAGTAAAAATATGTAAAAAAAAAAATGTTTTATTCTTTGATATATAGGCCTACAATAAAAACCTAAACAGATATTGTTTAAATAACCAGCCTATTAAAAAATTATGCATACATCCACAATCGACACAATGGTACTGTGTTTGAGTCTGTATAGTGACATATCGTATGTTTATACTTCGATTGCATTCAGACATTCCAGTTTAAGAGCAAAGCTCACACGTGAATCTCTGGGAGTGGCGAACGGCCTCAGACCTGTCTCTCTCAGACCTGTCTCTCTCAGACCTGTCTCTCTCAGACGTGTCTCTCTTAGACCTGTCTCTCTCAGACCTGTCTCTCTCAGACGTGTCTCTCTTAGACCTGTCTCTCTCAGACATGTGTCTCACAGACCTTCTGCTTAGCCATCTGGGCTGTGTCAGTGGAGAATTGCATTCGACACAACTCATAAATAGTTCATCAGAACTTAAGAGAAGGTAATCTGCGTTCCTGATGCTTGCATCAGCTAATGGGAGTGCTTCATTCCTGACCAACATTATTCTGTTTCATTCTCATATATTTGGGGATATTGCAGCTGTGATTTTTCATTGTATGTTGTGGACATAGAACAGCAGCAGCGGTGAATGTATGTTAAAATGATTCAAATGATCATTTGGTAGAGCTTCAGAGATGTCAGTCATGGGTCCCTCATTGCTCTCTCTCTCTCTCTCTCTCTCTCTCTCTCTCTCTCTCTCTCTCTCTCTCTCTCTCTCTCTGCGTCCGCAGATCTCATCTGATGCCGAGACTGAAGGAGTCACGCTCTCACGAGTCGTTACTCAGTCCTAGCAGTGCGGTAGAGGCCCTGGATCTCAGCATGGAGGAGGAGGTTCTCATCAAACCCGTCCACAGCTCCATACTGGGCCAGGACTACTGCTTTGAGGTGGACACACACAGACACACACACACACACACACACACACACACACACACACACACACACACACACACACACACACACACACACACACACACACACACACACACACACACACACACACGTGCAGTCCTAAACCCAGCTTCTTAACGGTGTAATTCAGTTTTACAGAATGCTATCATTTCACCATTAAACTTTAATTTCTATCCATTTAAGATTTTTTTTTTGCATTAATATTCAGTGTCCCTTATGACCATGTTAGGGAATAAGTGCATGTAATAGTAGTTCTCTTCTACTACCTTGTCCTGTCTTTTCATAATGTTCTATATATTAAAGGCCCATTGGGATTCCACATGGCTTTAATACATTATCAACAAAAGCACAGCAGTGAAAGACTCCAGACTGGTGAAAACAGCATATTGATTAATGCATCGCTGAAAAAAGAAAAAGAAAAAAAGATGTTGGCCAGACGGAGAGCACAAGAAATGAGCAGTGGCTGTGTGCTCTCCTCTGCAGGTGAGCACTGCTACGGGAAGCAAGTGTTTCTCCTGCCGCTCAGCTGCCGAGAGGGACAAATGGATGGAGAATCTAAGACGAGCTGTCCACCCAAACAAGGTAAAAGTCACCTGCGCGGTGGGGGCGGGGCTACTATTTATCTGCCTGCCTGAGGGCGTGGCCATGCCTAACACACCTGGATTCTGATCGTAGTTCGATCAAGATCATGAGATAGATGCTCAGTCCAGAAGCACGCAGGGTTTTCCCCCCTGCCAAAAAAACCCCCTAAATCAACCCCCCCCCCCCCCCCCCCCCCACACACACACACACACACACACACACACACACACACACACACACACACACTTCCCGTCTGTCAAACAGAGAAGGGAGGCACACACGCTGCTAACTTAAAATGCAGAAGAGTGAATCATTTGCTTAAAGAATTTAGTAGTGTGATTGGTTGGTATGTCAGACAAACATATTTTATTGGTTGGTGAGAGAGAGCTTTGTCTGCGTGCTGGAGATGAGGACAGCTGTTTTGAGGTTTTATTATTTATTTCTGTGTTTTATTGCCTTTCTTTTTAATGAAATCAATGCTCAGGTGTCGGAACCACAAACACATCTGTTTCAAGAAGAAAACGGTGGCCTGGAAACTCACCTTGCTCTTGTCTTTCATTAGTAAACAAATGAAAAAATTAATTAGTTTACAACACAAAATGCATGGTTGTATTTTGGTGGGTTTTTTTTGCTGCTTGCAAAATCTTGTGAGTCCATCAAATTTTTTGTCAATTTCGCCACCGCTTGTAAATTTTTACTGCCTGATGGATGTCCAGGCTGTGCTCCACTGTAAAATGTTAGGACTCTATAAAAGTAGCTACAGGTCAGCACACGAGGAAAGAAGCACCTGATGGTGTCTGCACCAGAAGCTTCTGTCTGGGTAATTAGTGGTGCATGCCAGTGTTGCAATACGGTACTTCAAAGCCAGATTGCAAAATTGACTTGCAACACACTTGCGTTTTGTCTGTGTTTGTTTGTGTGCGTGTGTGTGTATCACGCCAGTCAAGAACAGAGACATTTAATTTCGTTAACAAAAGACTGATGATTTAATTAACTGAAATATATGTCAGGAAAAGAGCCCCAAGCAGACCTCGGTGTCTGTAAGTGTTAAGTGTCATAGATTAAAGCAAAGATTCCCTTTCACTCTTAAGAGCAGTTGTTCTCCCCATGCAGTGAGGGACTACTTGAACTGCTATATGATGTCACGCAGTATTTACGACCCCTCCCCCTGCTTTTACAGTAGAGGACGTGAGGTGATTTAAAGCAGAAATCTAATGGCCAACACGGAGAGGGATGACCTGAAACGGAGGTTATTTAACTGCTGGGTCAGACAGTCAGCTGCATTCACACCAGCGTCCGTTTAAGATGTCATTCTGTAACGGTTGTTTTATTGCTATCCCGTCATGGCCTGATGGTCCGACCTCACTATGTCTCTGCAACTACTCCCCCCCCCCTCCCCCACCCCCACCCCCACCATCCTCCCATCCCCCCCCAGGACAACAGCCGTCGGGTGGAGAACCTGCTGTGTCTGTGGGTGATCGAGGCTAAGGACCTCCCGGCCAAGAAGAAGTACTTCTGCGAGCTGTGCCTGGACGACGCCCTCTACGCCCGCACCACCTGCAAGCTGAAGGCCGACAACATCTTCTGGGGCGAGCACTTCGACTTCACCAGCCTGCCGGCTGTGCAGAACATCGCCGTGCACGTGTACCGGGACTCGGACAAGAAGAAGAAGAAGGACAAGAACAACTACGTGGGCTCGGTCACCATCCCGGCGGAGAGCGTCACCAGCCGACAGCTGGTGGAGAAATGGTATCCCATCAGCGCCCCCAACCCCGGCAAGGCTAAGACGGCGGGCCCCTCCGTCCGCATCAAGGCCCGCTACCAGAGCATGAACATCCTGCCCATGGAGATGTACAAGGAGTTCGCAGAGTACATCACCAACAACTACATGCTCCTCTGCTCCGTGCTGGAGCCGGCCATCAGTGTGAAGAACAAGGAGGAGATGGCCTCCGCCCTCGTGCACATCCTACAGAGCACTGGGAAGGCCAAGGTAGGAAGAAGCTCCGCCCACTGCTCGGGTCTTATTGTGACCTCACACATGCTCCTATAATGACTTTCAGGCTTGGAAGAGTCTAAGACCATTTGCACCAAAGTGGATTAAAACACAGGTCCATGTAAATCTGCACTTGCCCTACAAAAAATGCTATATATTGTAAATGTACAACGTGGATTTTTTAAAACACACTGGTGAACTCTTGATGTGACATAATTAAAGACCAGCCTGCGTCATTCCCCTAAATCATACGACTCGTTACAGTAGCCCCCAAAACACTCATCTGCAGTGTGTGGCATCTGTCTCGATGGTCACAGGACACAGTGATGAAGGCTGTTGGTTAGAGGCTTATTTACATGTTGCAACCTTATGCAATGGCAGTATTTCACAAGGGTAGTGCCATAATAACGATTGACAGTTGATGTACTGTGCAGTCCTTATGCCTTGGTCTAGAAATCTGTCATGTCAGACGTTTTATAGCCTCATAAAAGGGTTTGGGACTAAACGGAATGAGGGTGGCTTGTGTCTGTCACTTTGCTATGGAGTGTGTAACATTAAGGAACTACTGTGGATTTACAGCTGCGGTAAATGTCACTGTTGTCTAGAGTCCACCGGATCTTTGTGCTTGGCTCGTCCTGTATTGAATCTGTGGCCACAGACAAGATGCCGCCACATTGTGAAAGGTCCCTGTCTCAAACTCAGGGGCCTGTGGGAACTATGCTGTTATGTCTGCTTTAGCTCGCGCTGTTAGCTTTAGCTCACGCTGTTAGCTTTAGCTCACGCCGGCCGTCTTTGTGCGTTAAGTTTGCCGCACTGGGAGGCATTATCTCAGACTCGGGATTATTTTAGGCCTGGGATTAACTCAGATCAGAGACACACGCCACACCCTCCAGCCAGCGGTGAGACTCAGTCTCTTGGTTCAGTCGGTCCTGGTTCTGGAGAGTCCGACAGATACACGTGCTGCTGCTGTCTGAGCCTCGGTCAATTCTTTGATATATAGGCCTACAGTAAAAACCTAAAGTTAAAACACATATTGTTTAAATAACCAGCCTATAAAATATTATGAACACTTCCCCGTTTGTGAAGACCAACAGTGTGAGGTAAACACACCAGGAACGTACCCATACATGGTTTGAGGGGCTGCGTCTGGTTTGTGTGTGTGCCTCTCCGGAAAGCATGTTTAGGCTTTCCCTGATGTCCCTGTCCTTTTATGAAGAGCAGGACGAAAGCGAAGACATGCCGTTTGTGGCTTTTCCAGAGCTGAATCTGCTCTTCCAGGCTTGTTGTTGACCGGTGTAATTAGCTAACATGGAACAGGTTCCCAGTAAGTGACCTTACCAGTGCTGTAGTTGGGTTTCCGCTATTAGCGAGGCGTTAAAGGCCATCTGGCAGGACTGCGGCACTGCAGATCTGTGGGCAGCCAGCGCCTCGTCCGACCGCTGCCGCGAGGGGGCGTCCCCGCGGCCAGACCGTCCCGGAGCTTTTACCTCACAGGCTGCGGCAAATCAGTCAAATGAACCGTGAAACAGGTTTTCTCTGGACCGACGGTGCGGCAGCTGCGTTTGTCCATGTGATCGATTGCGATCGAAGACGGACGAAACGCAACGAAGGCTCCGAGCGAGTCAAAGACGCCTGTGCGTGGCAGCTGTGTGCGCTGTCTCGCGGGCATTTGGGTTATCACAGCTTTATTAGGGCTGATGTCTTCCTTTCAGGCACTGTTCCCATGGCACCAGTGCGGACTCTGCTGCAAAACGAGTTGTCTGCCACCTCGCCATTCACGGTCCCACAACGTTATTAGGCACGGCGGCTGTGCCAGGAGTGGCCGCTCTGCCTCATTATCTGCTGAGTGCTGGTTTTCAGATCACTTCCTGGCCCCATGGTGTTATTAGCTGGTTTTCAGATCACTTCCTGGCCCCATGGTGTTATTAGCATGCCATTAACTCACTGTTTTTCCCGTGACTGGCACTTCACCTCTTGTGACTGTTGGTAATGGGCCTACCAGTGTAAGGGAGGTTGGGTCGGTCAAACCTGACCTGCCCCGGTCCACCCCGCCCTTCAGGGTCTCAGGGGAAGAGGGCAAGGTCCGTTGGCTCACAGGTATTAATTATAACTACATAATTATGACCTCCCGAAAAGCCGTCCGGTGGGATGTGGGCTGTTAAAGGTGTGGAAGCCGACCAATGACGTCCGAGCAGCCCAAGGTCGATTGGCTATGAGCACGTCTGTCAGGACCCAGCCGACTCCTGTCTGCATCAGCGTGTTGACATGAATTTACTGCATTATTTATGCCAAAAGGAGGAGGCATTCCATAATCAGCCCAGTGCAAGCTGCCCTTGTCTTTCAGACTACTAAATGCTGAGCTAGTGTGGTCTGGAAAAGGACGCGGACAAGATAAAACCTCATTGCAGTCAACCAGGTTTTGCAGCTAGTTTCCCGAGAAGGAATCTAGCCTTGACGTAGATTTGCATTATGAGGCCACTGCTAATTAGTGACTCTGTAATTAGCAGATTGCTCAGTGAAACAGATTTTCCAGCTAGTATTCCTAGAAGTGAAGTAGCTTTGAATTGGAAATGCTTTAGAAAGCTAATTAGCAGCTGTACAACAGTTTGCCAATGCCCTGATTACCTGTCTAATAATGTATTCGGAGCCGGATGGTATCTTTTTGTGTTCGTGTCTTGTAATGAGCAGTGAACCATTGTTTATAAAGAGCAGATTGACCATCCAGGTTTGGTCGGTTCTGTGAACTGCTCCTGCTATCCGCTAGCAGGTCTCCCGGGCCGGGTGGCGAGAGACAGCAGCGGTCCAAAATAAATCCCGGCCAAATGAGGTCGGGGCGAGGTGACGCTGCCCCTTCTGTCGAGCTGATAAAGTCCCGCAGGCCAGCGACCTTTTCTGCGGGCTTGGGTGGCGGACTCGGCCCTGGGGGCCAGGTGAGCTCTGCTGATCCACAGAAACGCCTGACGTGTGTCCTGGCTGGGTCAGAATGATCGTTCGTGGAATCCTGCCCCTGTAATTGGGGGATGCAGAGGCCGGTGTGTTTCTTGGAGCCGCACACAGCCTCTCTTCTAAGTGGTGGGAAATTGCTGCTGTTTTCCCCGGGGTTCGTACGGGGCGTCCTGTGACTCCTACGCTGGAAGAGAACGTGTTTGACGACCAAGGACACAGTTCACGAGGCAGCCAGACACAGACACGTCACCTACACACACGCACCGATGACTTTGTCGAGTGTGATATTAGACTGAATGAGCAGTAGCTGCTCTTTTGTTTCGTTAAAACACACTGCACACACACACACACACACACATGCACTCCAATGTACCTGCGTGTTTGTGCGTGTTCCTCACCTAGTGACACCAGAGTGCTTTATGCTGTTCTAATTGTGGCCGTTGAAAAGCTTTCGGGTGAAGCAAACTCGTCGTTTGTCATTATTGGCTTTGCTGTGGCTTTGGCAGACACGGTCATTAGCCGTCGCCTCCTCTGCTGTACGCTGGTCCTCTCATCATCCGTCAGCCCGACGCCTCCTCCTGTCCGGCTCCGCCCCCCCCCCCCCCCCCCCCCATCTCTCCCCCTCCCGTGTCTCTCTCCTGCTCCGATGGCCTTTAAAGGCACGGCGCACGCTGAATGGATGCTGATATGCATCACTCTGGTACCTGCTGTACAGATGCCATCCAGTTAAGACGGGCTTGCCCCACACACACACACACACACACACACACACACACACAAATAAAAGTACATAAACCTTTGAAAGACCCAAAGAACCGCTATAATGTGTATGTTACAATGCATATATATTACATTGCCAATGTGCTCATGGGGGCATGGTATCATTTGTATTATGTGTTTTAAAACCTGCCTGAGCACAAACTCAACAAATCATCTGTGCATCTTCACCAATGCACAGCAGACAGACAGACAGACAGACAGACAGGCAGACAGGCAGGCAGGCAGACAGACACACACAGCTACAGCACTCCCTCACTCAGAGCCCAGACCCAGAAGCCATGCTGTCAGCCTTATCTCACGTGTGTATGAGACGGAGGGGGCAGGGGTGAGCAGAGAGGGGGTGTAGGAGCAGAGAGGGGGGGTAGGAGCAGAGAGCAGGGCTATTAATCAGCTCAGCACAGCTCCCAGGTCTCAGCCTTCGTGCCACTGCACATTCGAGGACCCGTGCGAAATGCATGAAGGGCTTGCTAATTAGCTGGAGGTATGAGTCAGGTGTGCTGGCTGCAGGCTCAGCACCACATGTGAACTGGAGGGCTACTCCAGGACGGCTACTCCAGGACCGGGGCGCACAGTGGACTTCCATTGGAACGGTCCAAGATTTGCATGGAGTATTTACATAAAGCTTTGTGATTGGAAGAAGTCCCGGTGATGAAAGACTCTGGAGGTGGTGACCTATGACTTCACAAGATTAAAACTAAGCTTGGCAGTGGGGAAAAAACAGTACCCTAGGAATGACAACACACACACACACACACACACACACACACACACACACACACACACACACACACACACACACACACACACACACACACACACACACACACACACACACACACACAAATGGAACAACCAACCTCACTTTGTGACTCAACACACACACATTCATGTACACAAATCAAGTGGCAGCGGTCTGTGCTGGTGTGTATGAGTGTGTGTGTGTGTCTTGAGATGTTTAGTGTGTGACCTTTCACTTAAGGGTCATTCCTTAAGACAAGCACATAACTTACAGACACACACCATTCCACAGATAATGTCATGCTCTAAGAATGAGCTCTACGAGGATTATCACCATATTTCGAGTTGCTCAAAAGGACACAGACACACACATGCACACATGCACACACACACACACACACACACACACACACACACACACACACACACACACACACACACACACACACACACACACACATTATTGCTTGGGTCTGTCAGATGGTCTTGGCTTTATGAGTTTTCTTTGCCAGCCCGTTGGGTCTCCAGGGAGCTCTATTCTCCAGGATCTCATCCTTTCTTTAATCCTCTCATCCCTTCTTTTATTGCCTCTCTTGTGCCGGGCTGTCTCCTCACTCTCCTCTCCTTGCTTGGGTTCTGTGTTCCTCGTACCTTCTTGTTGGTGTTGCCCTTTCCTTCTCTTCTCTTGCTTTATTTCCTCATTTGTGTGGGTGGAGCGTCTCTCTCTCTCTCTCTCTCTCTCTCTCCCCCCCCTCTCTCTCTCTCTCTCTCTCTATTTCTCTCTCTGATTTGGAGTGATGTATAGTTTAGGTGATCACTCCTGACAGCAATACACAATATTCATGGCTATTTCTCATTAGTCTCTGGCCTCAGAGCTATACGGCGTTGGACACTAATTTGTACATGTGTGCATATGTGTGTGCAAATAAAAGCAGAAATCTTTTGCAATAAGGCCATAGTGTCTGTGAGATTCTCCTCCCCATATCTAGGCTTTGACCTGGCTAATCTTCACCATCTCAGATGGAAGTGAGAATAAACTGTGTAAATGTGCTGTGGCTGATGCTGTGAAGACAAAAATGACTTGTTTAGTAATTGTTATTGATTGGAGCTGGTATGTGCCAGGAGAGTTACAGCAGCCTCCGTGGAGATGACTGTGATTGGCCAGGTAGCGTGCCAAGTTATGGTTTGCTGGAACATTGTCAAATAATTCAGCAAGAACATTTGTGATTGGTCAGTTCACTCACTGCAAGCAGGGAGACGTTGTATGATGCAGCAGGATTAATTTCAGTGGGATTTCGTGGAAAATGCACATTTGTGCCCGAGCTGTGATGTGGGCATTAACTGGGTGGGCGTGGGTCTGCTGAAGGACAGGGATCTTCAGATGAACCCAGGGGAGCCGGTTCTGCTCCGTCCACCACCTGCTTGTTAAGGCTGGGACTTGCAGGAATGTGATGGTGCAGGTCCAGTGGTCTGGACCCAGGTTCTCCGCTGATGTTTGTACTAGATATGTCTTAATTCCAAATTCCATTTTTAATGTCGCTGTAGATTTCCAAACAAAGGGGGCGGGGCAGGAGATGGAAGGCCACGCCCACTCAGAGCTGTGGCGTCGGGCAGCTCCCAGTGCCAAGCACGCTTGTTTTCACAGCGAGGCCGATTCGGCCGTGGTCCATCTTGCTGAGGACTGAATCGTTGTCCTTAGCGCTCTTGCAAAAAAAATCCACCAGCTGAGTGCAGATTTTATTTACGCTTGTGCTGTCATGAGAGAGGCAGAGATAGAGAGATGGAGAGGGAGACGGAGAGAGAGAGAGAGAGAGAGAGAGAGAGAGAGAGAGAAGAGAGAGAGAGGAGGAGGAGGTGGGCAGGAGGTCTGAGTAAATGCACGACTAAGAGAAAGTTTAGCGTTCTGACAGAGAGGCAGAAAGCAAGGAGAACTCGATGGTGTAGAGAACATCACCTCTGACAACAACCTTCTGCTCGTGACACAGGAAGTGAAAGGCCTGGTTCGGTGCTCAGATAGAACACTGCGATGGTCACATTTTTTGAAGGGCTCGAGAAAAAAAAAAAAAAACAAGAGCTGCAGTAGAAAAGCACAAAAGCACAACGTCTGAGTGTCTCTTATGTAGTCAGCCCCAAGACAGCCCTGGTGTCATTACTGATTCAAGCCCTGTCTGATCTACTGAACATATATTCACCCCAATACATGGGTACAAAACTGCAGGGTCTTATTTTCGAAGCAAACAAACAAAAACAACTCTCTCTCTCTCTTTCTCTTTCTCTCTCTGTGGTGTGTTTCTGATTTCAGATGCATACACGGCTCTGTGTGCAGCCTGTATAAAAAATTACTACTAAACAACAACTCCTGATTGGTTTCCTGCTGGGTCACTTTGATTAAACCAGTTTGAGCAACGAACCCCCCACCCCCTTCCTTCCCAAACCCCACCCCCTTCCCCCCAAGCCCCACCCACTCACCCACTTAGCATATCTTCCCATCAGGACTGTGTATTAGACACATGGCAAAGCTCCAGCTACAATTGCACCAGGTCTGCCTCCTCATGTTGAGTGTTTTGGGATGCTACTCTCATACGGCCGTTTGAAGATGTTCTCTGAAGATGCCTTCATCTGTGCTCTCATGCAGGATTTCCTGACTGACCTGATGATGTCGGAGGTGGAGCGGTGTGGAGAGAATGAGCACTTGATCTTCCGTGAGAACACACTCGGCACAAAGGCCATCGAGGAGTACCTCAAACTCGTGGGGCAGAAATACCTCCAGGATGCTCTGGGTAAGCGCAGACGAGTCCCCTCAACCACACGGCTTTTTCACTGAAGTGTAATTGATCTCTGGGTTATTTTTGACTGGAAGAGTATTGCACTTATTACCGTCTGTTTTGTAGTTATGGCTGTCAATGCATTCTTATGATTTTGGAAGTGATTTGTGAATAAGATGGAAAAAAATAACATTTCGGAAGACTTTTCTGAATGTGCAGGCAAAGCCTGAGATTCTTTGCATGGTATTCTGTAGTAAAGGAATGGATGGACGTATTTGACAATGATACTGAAAAAAAATAAATTTACATGTGGCTGTATTTTCCGTTAGAACGTACAAGCATGAAAAATAGCAAAAAAACACACAATAAATGCTCTGGCTTCTTCCCCAAAAAACAACAAGATGATAGATTGTAACCTTCAGTCTAGAAAAAAAAACCAGTAAATGAAAATTACATTAACATTTCTGCAGTGCATGGATAAATCTGCTTTGAACTTGTAACTGTTCAAGGAAAAACCAGTTGATTCCATATAATTGCCACAGTATGTAATAACCCATTTGCCATTAAACTCAAATGAAAGTGGTAACAGGTATAACGATGTTCGCTCTCCCTCAAGGTGCACCATTGAGAAGCAGTTTTTGTAAATTAAGGTACCTTGGGACAAGTTTATTTTAGAATTTTGTGGTTAATTCCCTCACCTTAACTTGATTAATTCTGATTTCTATTAGAACAAAGTTGGGTTTGTGAATATAATCGTTCTTCAGTTGTGAACGAGGAAGCATTTTCAGAACAACTCCAATCAGCTTGAGTCTGGAATCTGTCCTTAATAGACATGCGGAATCAAAATGGCCTGAATGAATGCAGTTCAGTAATGAACCTTTCCTGGCTAAAACTTCAGTCTTGTGGCCAATTTTAAATAATACTTTGTAGGCCACTACCTTCCCTGATACTAAATCGTAACCTAAAAAATTACAGTTGATTCACTAATTAAAATTTCATCCAGATAAAAAATTGTCCTAACGTGAAAACCAAGGAAGATGGCCTCTTATTTTTCATAGAAGGAAGGAAAACATATTATCAGACAACTAAGCTGGAAGTTTTAGAAGACTTTATTTCCTAACTATCCTAACTCTCTTTATGAGACATTAACATTGCATCCTCATCAGCATAAAGAAGATTACATAAGCAAGTGGTAAAATCATCAATATACAACCAAAACATGAAAGCCCAAATGCTTTTCCCAGGTACAAAATCTTTGAGATCTTCCTGTGAGATGGAGTTTAACCCACTCAGTGGCCATCTCAACAGATCCTATTGGTTTAATTTGTACTGCGAACCGCCATGGTCTCCAACAAGATCACTCCATAAAAAGATTTCTCATCTGCCTCCTTCCTCATCAGACGCAGACATACAGCAGTTAGCAAACAAATTGCAAACAAGTGTCTGTGGCATGCAATCTTCTGAATTTGGACTGTAGCTCGTACATTATACCAGGCCTTGAAATATAATCCTCAGTCTACTCATGCATAATAATTTCCATAAACATGAAAACGGTCCGGAAGACAGACCAGAATTCCCCCTTTTTGTCTTACAACCTTTTTTTAAATAAGGCAAAAAAAACTCATCTGGGACCTCATCAATGTCCAGTGGACAAAGGAACAATATGGACACATCCCTAATCTGATCTAAACCCCACTGTTTGTTTTTATTGGACTTGAGTTCAGTTAATATGCTGCATACCTTAGTTGTGTTAAACTTACTGAATGAAAAGAATCCTGGCTATAGACACTATATTAGGCATAACGGCGCACTTTCTGTTCATTATAGATACCTGAATGTTTGTGAAGGTGCTCTGCTAAATCGGCAGCAGTAGCTCAGAAATAGGTATTTGAGTATTCGGCTGGCCTTTATCAGGAGTAACCCTCCCAGGAGTGTTCACGGACGTTTGGAGACCTGTGCGTCAGCCATTTGCTGCTCCATAACCCCTTGTGTCATCAGACGCAGACTTTGAGCCTCACTTTAATCCTGAGTTACTTTATCTTTACAAGGGCTTTTTTTTTTCTTCCATAACCATCGTCTGTTTCCCGTCTGCAGTCGTCTGTCATTCGTGCTTTTGTCCTGTTATATTTTGAGGTGTCGGTTTATTTACTACCTCTGTGAAATGACATAAAAACATTTTTTTCTTCGCTACCTTTAATATCTCAGCATACTTATGGGTTTCCTTTTCAAAATGCATATCACATACTCATGTATGCATACACACAAACACACACACAAACACACACACACCAAAACAATACCACTACTGTTTCAAATTAGAACACCAGGACTGAGAATTCAATACTCCGATATAAATGAGACATGTCCAAATAAGGTTTATTTTGTATATTGCTGCACGGTCTACAGATATGATTCACAAACACACACACACACACACACACCCTTCTTGGCTGTTTATCTGCATAAGAAAATAATGCTGTGAATTTCACACTATTTATGTCTGCATTGGGATATATGTGTAAAAGAGTGAAAAGATGGTAGAGACATGTATGTGTTTAAGTTTGCACTGTGAGGGCACATTGGTCATGGTCAGGACTGAATAATGTATAGCTGTCGTTAATTTGATGTGACTATGAAACACCACTGAATTATTGAAGAGCTTGTTTCTTAATGTTGAGTATCACAGGACAACTGAAGGATAGGAGACAGGCCTCTGTGTGTGTGTGTGTGTGTGTGTGTGTGTGTGTGTGTGTGTGTGTGTGTGTGTGTGTGTGTGTGTGTGTGTGAGAGAGAGAGAGAGAGAGAGAGAGAGAGTTCTGTCTCCATTGGTCAGTATAACGAATGCCAATTGGCCTTCATGATCTGTCTGCTTTCATTTTGGACACATTCACAGGTCTGAAAGTTGAATGGTCTTTTATAGATGCATTTTTGTGTACTGGTCTTTGGTGTGACCCTCAATTGAGTTAGTGGTGTTACACTTGTCATGGTCATTGGTGTGACCCTCAATTGAGTTAGTGGTGTTACACTTGTCATGGTCATTGGTGTGACCCTCATTTGAGTTAGTGGTGTTACACTTGTCATGGTCATTGGTGTGACCCTCATTTGAGTCAGTGGTGTTACATTTGTCATGGTCATTGGTGTGACCCTCATTTGAGTTAGTGGTGTGTTACACTTGTCATGGTCATTGGTGTTACCTTTGTCTTGACCACTAAGGGCTTGGGCTGTATTTCTTTGGAAGTCAACTGAGTTACGCTGTTTCTCTTATGTTTCTCTGTATATTTCATTTGTATGTTCTGTGAACATTATGCACATAAAAGCAATATAAGATTTAAAAATCCTTTGAAAGAAATCGAATGTAATTAATACCCTCTTCATATTAGTAACTACTGAATTCTAATTGTGTTTCTCTCTCTGTCTTGGCGTAGGGGAGTTTATTAAGGCTTTGTATGAATCCGATGAGAACTGTGAAGTCGACCCGTCGAAATGCTCATCCAGTGACCTTCCCGAACACCAAAGCAACCTGAAGATGTGCTGTGAACTGGCTTTCTGCAAAATCATCAACTCTTACTGGTAACCATAGCAACAAGCAAAGATCACAGTAGAGCGGCTAGCTACCGTGGTAACTTGTAAATTACCTAACACTTTTATATACAACACCATCTTTTACCATTTCTAAATAAATTTAGCTAGCAACATGTTTGTAGGATGGAAACACTTTTATTGACTGTGTTAATAAAATAATATTCTATGTTGGAAGTCTTGTTTTGTGTGATTTCTTTGTTTTGGTAATGATACTGTATTTTTTATTTTTTTGCATTTTACAGTGTTTTCCCACGAGAATTAAAAGAAGTGTTTGCATCGTGGCGACAGGAGTGCGGTAACCGGGGGCGGCCGGACCTCAGCGAGCGTCTGATTGGTGCCTCGCTGTTCCTGCGCTTCCTGTGTCCGGCTGTCATGTCGCCGTCACTCTTCAACCTGACACAGGAGTACCCGGATGACCGCACGGCACGCACCCTCACGCTTATCGCCAAGGTCACGCAGAACCTCGCCAACTTCACCAAGTATGCCACGCTTTTATTCTGGCGGGGTGTTTGTTTTACCGCACAGGGCTGTTTAACAACATCAAAGTGTGTGTGGGGGGCGGTTACAAATAATCCGGTTATCATTCTTCTCTCTCACAGATTTGGAAACAAGGAGGAGTACATGTCCTTCATGAACCAGTTCCTGGAGCACGAGTGGACCAACATGCAGCGTTTCCTGCTGGAGATCTCCAACCCAGAGACCATCTCCAACACGGCCGGCTTCGAGGGCTACATCGACCTGGGCCGTGAGCTCTCCACCCTCCACTCCTTACTGGCTGAGGTGGTGTCCCAAATGGACCAGGTATGTCTCCCCAACACCCGTCCCCTCCTCCCGTACTGGAGGACTTATACAGTTGATCAAGTGTTCATTTCAGAACAGGGTTCCTGCATACACTATAGAGTCTAAACTTTAGGAAAGTTTGAGTGGTCAGTTTAGGACACCTTTCATTTCATTCATACCTTTCATGAAGGGGACACATTTCTTGTCTTTTTGAAAAGTTTGTTTTGCAAGTCAGTCCCAGGTTTCATTTCCTTGGAGCTGTTTTTTGCCACAGGTGTAAAGGGACTTCTCTTAGTTACGCTCTACTGAATTATGAACAGCGTGTTTACGTAAACCGGGAGCTTCTTCCCTCTCAGGGTTTTGAGCAATACATGAGAAACGCTCCGACCCCACGAGCTACTGATTAATAGCTTGATGAAAGACATGCCAGCACCAACTTTATACGTGAATGTGTCGAATGTTAGGTTAGGACCAGAACTAGCTACAATGTTCTCACTGCAGGGCCTTCATCTATAGCCAGAAGACACATCTCTTACGGAAAACGGGAGTGAGTCAGATCCATGTAAATAATTAAAGATTTGAACATCTAAAAGTTTTTTATTTCATTTTTAAACATTTTGGAGACTTGTCTGTGCATAGGAGAGTCGGACAGAACGTAAAAAGTGGCGGATCATTCCAGAAAGATTTCTGAGGCTTCACAGATAGACGATTATTTTTCATTATGCCTGATTTCATCACATAGAAATAGAAAAATCGAATAGTGTAAAATAGAAGATGGTTAAAATGGCATTTTTTATGAGTATGACTCTGTTGACTCTGACTTCTGTATCCAGACTGCAGTCTCCAAACTGGGTCCATTACCCAGAATTCTGAGAGAGGTGCACACGGCACTGACGAATCCATCGAACGTTCAGGTGGCTCCGCCGTCAGAACGTGTTCCCTCCCCTCCCACCCCCGGGTGCAGCATCTCCACTGGCTTACAGAAGATGGGCATGGACAACGACCTATCAGGGTAAGGCATGACATGGCACATGGCAACCAATCAAATACACAAGAGCCATTTTATTTGCATTTACACTAGGGTAGGACACAACCAGTGGTAGCTTGAGAGAAAACAACTGACCAATGAAAATCAAACATGCAAATGACTCAACCAATCAGGTTCTCGAATCAAAAGAAAGCCTGAAGCAACCGTTCAGGACTGAGCTTGTTTGGTTCACTCAACTCCAGACGCCACATGACTCAGGGAGTGACTCATGGAAACACAGCCATACTTACGTCTGTCCCCTCATCCACAACGACGGTCCTTAACGTGGCTACGTTTCTGCTCTCAGTCTGTCCGTACCTTATCTAAACAGTCCCTTCTCTAAAGAATCTCCTGTCTTTCTTTGGCCCGGTTTACAAGTCATTCCCCACCAACTCCGACTGAAGACGAAGCTACTGATTACACAGCCAAGGAGGGAGGAGAGAGAGAGAGAAAGGGAGGGAAATGGAGAGGAGAGAGAGAGAGAAAGCGCGAGACATAGAGAGGGGGGAAGGTTTTGCCCGTCTTCAGACTGCTCTGAAGTAAACGCCTGGCGTCTGGGTTATTATAGCGAGACAATAAAAGCTGTCTGGCATCGGAGGAAGAAAGACAGGAATGAAAAGAAGATGCGTTTAATGTTTTATTTCATCCGCCTTCTCTTGGTTACGGTGCAGACCAGGCAGGTGTCGGCGAAGTCTGCGTCTGTCTGGCTCTGATGTCTGTGTGCCTGTCTGTGTGCCGGGACGTTTGTGCGCAAAAACCCCAAAGCTTTTGTACCTCGTGCGCTGTGTGTGAGAGCAGGTCGCAGGTGTCCACGACCTCAC
Source organism: Brachyhypopomus gauderio (assembly GCF_052324685.1). Taxonomy (NCBI): domain Eukaryota; kingdom Metazoa; phylum Chordata; class Actinopteri; order Gymnotiformes; family Hypopomidae; genus Brachyhypopomus; species Brachyhypopomus gauderio. The sequence continues at coordinate 6,099,646 of NC_135217.1, forward strand.
TGACTTTACCTGTCTCTGTCCTCCCTGTGTCCCCGTCCCCGCTGCGACAGGCTGGTGGACTTCACCCGCCTGCCCTCCCCCACCCCGGAGAACAAGGACCTGTTCTTTGTCACGCGCTCCTCGGGCCTCCAAGGCTCTCCTGCTCGCAGCTCCAGCTACTCGGAGGCCAACGAGCCCGAGCTGGGCTTAGCCAACGGGGGCAAGAGCCTCTCCATGGTGGACCTCCAGGAAGCCACCAGGGCCCTGGATCTGGCTCTGGCTCCGGTCATGTCCTCGGAAGGCGTCCCCGAGAAGCACATGGTGGTGTGGAACGCCCGGACGCCCCAGGGAAACCAGGCTGGAGGTCCCACCCTGCACAGGCCAGGACAGAAGCCCACCAGCCCAGGAGGAGAGGGGGTCCCGGGCAGGCCGGTGCAGCTGCTAGCCCCGCTCTCCTTCCAGAACCCGGTGTACCAGATGGCCGCGGGGCTGCCCGTCTCTCCTCGGGCCCAGACGGGCGGGGACTCCGGTTCCGAGTGCCACAGCTCGGTCAGCTCCCACAGCACCAACGAGGAGGTGGGCGTGGCCTGTGGAGGCGGCAAGCCCGCCTTCCCAGCCCACGGGGGCGGAGCCGGGGCGGGGGAGGAGCCGGTGCGGCGCTCGGGCGAGTTCTCGCGGCGTCAGCTCTCTCTGACGGAGGCGCAGCACGTGGGCCCGGCGGCCGTACCGCGGCAGAACAGCGTCGGGCCCCAGCGCCGCATCGACCAGCCGCCCCCGCCCATGCAGACCGCCCCCCGCGGCCGAACTCCGCCCGGCATGCTCGGCTCCGCCCCCTACCCGCGGCCCTCCAGCGGCAGCATGATGTCGTCGTCGTCGCCTGATTGGCCGGGGAGCAGCGCCCGCCTCCGACAGCAGAGCTCGTCCTCTAAAGGCGACAGTCCTGAGACGAAGCAGAGAGCCCAACACAAACAGGTAGAGACCGACCACAATATCCCCAGAACACACACACACACATATGCACACACACACACACACACACACACACACACACACACACACACACACCCCCCACCCACACCCGCACACACATACACACACAGATACACTCGTGCATGCATGCACACACACACACACACACACACACACACACACACACACACACACACACACGGAGCAGTACAGATGAGTGTAGCTGAGACACCCATATAGAACATCTGCACACGCCCCCAGTTCTCATTCTGCATGTTCAGTAATTGTGCTCCACTAAGAGATCACAGTCACTTGGGTTTAATCACAGTAATTAATGAACAAGCTGAATGTATGTGTGTATGTGCACAACTGTAGGGAAGTGGATAATAACATGCTACCTCACACTGTGTGTGTCTCCTCTGCGCACACACCATCTCTGTCTAGCTTTCACACATTCAGGCAGACTCACACACACATTCAGATTAGACTGGCATTTTAGTTCACCACTCATGCGTTACAGCCTCCCCCTGGCTCTAAACTCAGTTACTAAAGAGCACAGTCTCACACACACACACACACACACACACACACACTCACACTCACACAGAGTCATTAAACAGTTATTAGAACTGACCTCTTGTCTCGGTTCTCCTATCTCTGCTACATAGACCCTTAACAGTCATGTTCACTGGAGCCCAAGGTCAGAGTTCATACAATGTGACCTCATTTTTTTTTTTTATGGCAGCCGTCATGCCAGGGAGTGTGCGCACACGTGTGCCAGGGAGTGTGCGCACACGTGTGCCGGGGAGTGTGCGCACACGTGACGTGGTCCACGGCTCAGGCTAGTGCACCATAGTGATGCAGAGATGTCCTGTGGAGTAATCGCCCCAAATTAGTGACTGCAGCATTTGCTGGTCACCCCGGGCAGATTGAGCGTGGCCACCGGCGATGATTACATTCAGTGGTTTGACAATATAGGTGACAGCAAGGGCGTTTCCTTACCCCCAGAATGCATTGCAGCCTCTCCAGAGATCTGATTGATTGGCTGGAATGATTGATGCCCCAGGGCAGGAGTGGGATCTCTCTCTCTCCATCTCTCTCTCCATCTCTCCCTCCATCTCTCCCCCTCCCTCTCATTCCTGCTCTTTTGTTATTGACTGCGCTCTTGCCAGGGCCAAATCTTGATTCTTCCATGAACACACGCCTGTGGCACACGCAACGTTATCTCACGCCACACCAACACAACAGATTCTGTTTTCCCTCGGAGACGTGAAGTGATTTTGTCTGCTGTTCCTTCAGCACACGCACTACATGCTCGTGTTCATGAATATCCCAGATTATCTCTCTATGTGCTGAATCATGAATCATGAATCGGGAGTGTACAGTTAGGTAATTATCGGTAACCCTCCTTAATGTTGACGTTTAGGCACACTGTATGAAAATCCATCTGTGTGTGTGTGTGTGGTGTGTGTGTGTGTGTGTGTGTGTGTGTGTGTGTGTGTGTGTGTGTGTGTATAGGCCCCTTCCCCAGTCATCCCCAGTGCGCTGGACCGTACAGCTGCATGGTTGATGAACATGAATGTGCCCTACTTGGAACAGGACACAGAGGCAGACCTGCGCAGAGACGAGCATGCCCTCACCGAGAAGGTAAACACACACACACACACACACATGCATACACTTCCAGGATCCACTTCCAGAACCGAGGGTTCACCCAGAATTTAATCCAGACTAGGCATGTTCTGTCAGAAAAACCAGGGACTTGAACCCACCCTGTGGATTGTGGAAGGAGTTGGTCTTTCTGGAGTGTTTACTCCAGTGGTGGTGAGTCACCAGGTCCTGGCGTTTGGTCTGTAGTGCACACATGCAGCTCATCTGGCCTGAAGGTGCTGTGAGCGTACCCACCACAGCTGAGGAGGCCATGTGTGGAGGAGCAGCAGGGTTTTGTGCTCCGTCACACCTCCACCCTGTCAAACGCCATCTTTCATGCCACATTAGTGACGTGGTGAGTGGCCTCCGTCTCCTCCCTGGGGCTCAGCCTTCTTCAGCCTTGTCAATGGCCAAAATTGCTTCCAAATCTGTATGCAGTGTGTACTCCCTCTTTCTGTCTCACACACACACACACACACACACACACACACACACACACACACACACACACACACACACACACACATTTCCTACTAGTGGTCGTCTGGGGAAATGTTGCAATGAAGACTCCTCATTTACCTATTCTCATTATGGCTCTTCTCTCTCTCTCTCCCTCTCTCTCTCTCCCTGTTTCTGGCAACCCCCAAATCCTGGAACACTTTACTGCTGTTTACAAGCTCTTGTCCTACAGTAGACATTTATAAATCCAGTTTAAAAGCCTTATTTCCCCACTGGGTGCGAGTGTTCGTCGGACATACAGATTTGTGCGACGTGTTGATCTGTCTCATCATTGTATCTCGTATCTAATTTACCTTTACTGGAATCCCTGGATATTATTTGACACTGCTTCAGTGGACACCTGTTACCTAAACAGTCTAAATAAAGACAACTCGATTGTCTCCAACTCGCTCCTTCACTCCTCCTCTCCCTCCCTCCCTCCGCCCCCTCGGTCTCCCCCTCCACCCAGTACCAGGCGGAGGTGGCCCTCCTGCAGGAGAAGCTGCGCGTGTGCCTGCTGAAGCTGGAGGAGTGTGAGGCGCGTCTGCAGGGCCACGACGAGCAGGCCCACAAGAACCTGCTGGAGTACCAGGCCCGTCTGGAGGAGGCCGAGGAGTGTCTCCGGCGCCAGCAGGACGACAAGGACCTGCAGATGAAGAGCATCATCAGCAGGTGGGGGAGAGAGGGAGGAGGAGAGAGGAGAGGAAGAGAGAGAGAGGGAGGGGGTGAACAACAGAAAGAGACAGACGAAGTGAAAGATACCGAGTTAGGTTCACATGAAAGGAAACGATCCGATCCTGACGGAGAGAGTGACGAACTGGAACCTGAGTGCTATTGTTTTTAGTTAGTGCTGATCCTCCAGCAGGCGGGACGGGGTCCAGTTGGTGGCAGGCGTGGGGCTTTTATCTCGTACATCCTTGCTGAGATCCGTCCTCGGCAGGGAACAGTGAGGAACCGGGCTGTATCCAGGATGGGCCGGCCGCTGTTGGGTTTGTTTGGGCCGGATGAGACAGGGCTGGCGGACTGAATCACTTCACTTTGTGCTGACGTGGGAAAGTTTGTGTTCGTGCAGGTTGATGTCTGTGGAGGAGGAGCTGAAGAAGGATCACGCCGACATGCAGGCCATCGTCGACTCCAAACAGAAGATCATAGACGCACAGGTATGTGTTTGTGTGTACGTCTGAACCTTGATGTGGAAAAAACTAAATGTGCGCTCGTCGAGTGTCGAAAACCACAGTAGGCTTGTTCCAGTTCTGGGGATCTGGTGCCACGTGCAAGACTGGCTGTTGGATCAGGTGCTTTGAATTATGGGAAAACGTACGAACGACCAGGCTGAGGGGCTGTGCAGAAACGGGGGGAGAACTACTGATCTAGACAACAGAAGAAGGGGAATGCAGTGATTGGATACTGCTTCAGCAGCAACTTCAATCATGTTTGCTTTTCAGTCTTCCGTTAGGCAGTGTTCCGTTACACAACATTCCGTTAGGCAGTGTTCCGTTACGCAGTGTTCCGTTAGGCAGTGTTCCGTTAGGCAGTGTTCCGTTACGCAGTGTTCCGTTACGCAGCGTTCCGTTACGCAGAGTTCCGTTAGGCCAATAAAGCATCTGAGCATAAAGGGGCTCCTGTGCAGGAAACATGCGGACTCTGGGGCTGGAGATGTGTGGATGTGTGGATGAGAGTGTCTGGGAGCCTCAATGCCTCAAGCCCTAAACACAGCAGAGCAGCACAGCAACGTTGAATTGAGCATACAGCTTGGATGGACACACTCACACACACATATACACTCATTTCTCATGCATTAATCTTTGCTAATAGCACGTTTGAAAGTTGAACGTTTTTACAATGTAGTCACACTCATGTTGCCATGGCTCCCCCACCAGTGATCAGCCAGTGAAGCATAAAAGTGTCTGAGAGCATAAGTCTGAGACCATTATTCCATCACTGTGAACACCATGTGAAAACTCCACTGTGATACAGCCGTGGACTATGAGCCGAGTGCAGGACTGAGCCAAAATGGCCCCAAGTGCTTTTGAAACATCATTACCTTTTATCGCCCCCTGCTGGCCTCTCATTCACTCTCCAGCATGTCTCTCTACCTTTATACATTTGTTTCTTTGAATGGATTCTCTCTCTCTCTCTCTAACTCTTTCCCACATCTCTTTTCTTTCTCTTCCCCTTCTCTTCCTTCTTTCTCCCTTCCCTTGCTTTTCTCTATCACTTTCTCTCCCTTCACTCTTTCTTCTTCATGATTCCTCTCTCCCTCCCTCTGTCTCCGTGCGACTCGTCACCGTGCTCACCTGACCCCTCCCCCCCACCCCCTTCTCCCGCCCCCTCCAGGAGAAGCGAATCGCGTCGCTGGACGCGGCCAACGCCCGGCTCATGAGCGCCCTCTCCCAGCTGAAGGAGCGCTACAGCCTGCAGACGCGCAACGGCATCTCGCCCACCAACCCCAGCAAGCTGCAGATCACCGAGAACGGAGAGTTCCGGAACAGCTCCAACTGCTGACGCTGCCCCGCCCACCCCGCAACAACGCCCCGCCCACCATGCCCAGCCCCGCCCCCAGACGGCTCAGGTGAAGACGAGAGACAGCTGCGTAGGCTAGGGAGCGGCGAGCAGACCGCAGACGTCGGGAGACGGGACACGTCCTCCGGGACGGGTCTGGAGTGTTGAGGCAGACGTGATTTAAGGACAGGTCTGGAACTGTGGTCTCAAAAGGGTAGTAAATAATATTGCCCATGTTTTGGGGCATGAATAACAGGTCAAAACGCAAATCTGTGAGAAGGTGTCTAGTATTTTAGTGGGGCAAACCACTAGATCTCTGAATCTTTGTACAAAAGTACCTAAATGTAAACAACCGAACTTAAAAAAGAAAAAAAAGATATACTGGGTACATACTGCAGATCTATAGATACTAGAAACTTGCTGTCCTGTCACGTACTCCCACAGTAGTTCTTGCCTCAAATCTTAAAAGTTGTCAGTTGTTGAACTTTTTCATCCTCAGTTCATTCTCCCATTTAGCATCGCCAAGATGCCGAACATCACCTGAAGTGTGCTGCCTCAGTCCTGAGGGCACTACTACATCCAGTTTTCAAGCACCCTACCTAGTGCACTTTGAGGGCTTGTGCACTTGAGGAGCATAAAAAAAAAACAATTGGATTGTTTCCCTCCAGTCTAGACATATAAGGAAAAAATGGATCTTGCGTTTTCATTTACAGAGACATGCCTACAAAGAAGGAAACATAAGGCCCTGCCTTCGAGAATGCTCGTTAACACAGGAATCAGTTTAGTTTTGAAATATACAGCCCATTTCATAGTTTCCATTTTAGCTAATTGATATTCCCTGAGCCATTGTTAAAGATCTCATTTATATATTTCATTTTGTTGCGGTATCGGGTCATTCTACATTATTTATTATGGTTTGCACTTAAAAGTCTCTGTAGTCTGATGGTGAATTTATTGTTATTATGTAATTTGCCAAGAAGGAACTGGTTGGCGCTCTGTGCCCAGACGTGCCATTCCTTCACTTTAATTAGCATGGATTGCAGATGCAGAACAGTGTGACTTTGGCAGCACCCACACAAGCATGAATCACCCTCACATCCTATTGTCCTGACACAGCCTTTGCGGGACCTCTGTCCGTTTTGATTCGCCGCGTCTCGACTCTTCGGCGCGGTGTTCCACGCCCCTCCCCCCCACCCCACCCTCACTCTCTGAAGGCACAGCCACTCCCCCCAACCCCCAAACCTAATTATTTTTGTTTGGACGCAGTATCCGTGCAGACCCAGCCAAAGGTGTGTGTGTGTGTGTGTGTGTGTGTGTATGGGTGGAGGGCTTCATGTTTCTGCACACAGAGCTTGTATATTTTTGTATTCTTGCAAAGGGAGGCTGCATGCATGGGTGGGGCTCACATGGCTGGTTCTTGGATGCCAATAAGGAGCGTGATTGGCCGGCGCAGCTGTCAGTATCCTGCCACGCCTAGCCGCCGCCCCTTGGAACACAGATCATTTTATTGCTATTGTAACCGTCGCATTCTTCAAAGGGTCTCTCAGTGACTAACTCTGCTGTATCAAGACAGGAGATGTGTTGTGTAAATATTATATAAAAGAAAATTAAATATATATGATCTATATAAACATATATTTCAACAAATTCTGCTAATTTAGAACTAGAGATTAAATATCCATAATGTTACTGCTGTTTCAATGCCATGTGTGAATTTATTTTTGAATCAAAAGAGAACCAGTTAAATTATTAATTTTTTTTGTTTTATTCATTTTGGTATAAAATATAACATGGTTTTTGGGCTGTAGTTCACCCATAGATGTGAATTTTCACAACACACAAGCACAAAACTACAAACACCATTCTGTCCTGTGCAACGTCTGTTTAGCCTCTGCACGACTTTGGTTAATCTGCAACTACAATTTCGGTTCCCCGTAAGGGACATTGACATCTCCAAGTGAGGCCAGCTCCATTCAGGAGATCCAGACTTCAGTTGTCTATCTCTGAAACGAACAGACGTTGCTTTCTAATATCCTGGTTTCAAAGTCAAACAGCAAATCCATTTGGTTAAAGAAACCAGGAGACAGGCAATATAAGGAAGCTGTAGCAGATCAGAACACTATTCTGTCCTGTCACTCACGTGCACTTAAACGGTGGGAACCGTCCTGTCCAGCAGTCGATTTGTCTTCTTGAGGCTACCGTAGTCCGGCAGCCAACTCCATGTGTTCTGGGGTGCATCAGGGCTCCATCCTGTCATCTTAGCGCTTCACACTGTCTTCGTTATTGATTGTGTTCAACTAGGTGCTTCGTTTTGAATTCTGATTTTTACGGTGTAGCCCAACTCGCCACACATGTAGAAACGCCCTGTGCTCGCCTTTCATTTTGGACGAGGGTTTCGTCCGGAGCGCCGGAGGCGTCCAGGTTCTCCTGTGATGTATCTGGACGTTGGCGTCCACCCGGGCAGCGCTGCCAGCATTTCGTGATCCAGAAACATTGCAGATTTCTCACTAACATCACAGGACCGCATTCAATTTTAAAAAAGTGTGCGCCGGCATATGGAGGTTCGTCCTGAGGTTCTTCTCGACAGGCTTTGGCATCTGTATTCCTTCACATAGTTGTAGAAAATGGCAGACCTTCCAGTGGCATTCAATCTTTACTCAACATTTCCTGTTTACAGCAGTCAGTGTGGTATATTAGCTTTGTCAAGAGACGTTACTCTATGAAAATGAATATTAAAAAATGATGTTGTATGTTTTATAATCCTGTAGAAATGAGTTTTGTAAGTATGTTTAAAGTATTGGCTGGGTTCAGGCTTCTTTTGAAGACAAGGAGAACAATAATGTACAGAGAGATATGTCCATGTTACGAACTATGAAAATGTGACTGTGCAATTGATGTACATTTGCAGCTAGGATAATTAAAGTTTTATTTAGCTATTTTATATATATTGGCTGTGTTGTGTTCATTTTCATAAATAATCATATCTTCTAACTCTTTGCATTTGCCAAGACTGGAACTCATTGAAGACCACTGAATGTGTACAGCAGTGATGTTTGTAGTCACACTCTCAGTGAAAAACTGATCTCTTTGTAAATGTGCTTTTGCTACACATACACAAATTACAGAAACACAGACATTAGAGAGCCTTGTTTGTCATAAAAGAATCCTGGACCAACACTTGTCAAACAGTGAGCTTTTAAAAAAATATTTCATAGGTAAAATGCATTGATATTGGAAATACAATGTATTATGTTCTAAATAAAAACAGGAATTGAAGAAAAGCTCTCTCTACTCACCCAGCCTTGGATGGCGCAGACTGGAAACATCTCTGCAGTTCTCTTTGAGTTCCTGCAGAAGAGCAGAGACGACCTGCTGGGAGGTTTCCTGCTGTAACCGAATGTCTCGTGTTTACAAAGCTGTTACTAAGGCAAAGGGCTGTCTATTTTGAGGAATCCCAGATTTGTGGACAGTTTAGAACATCTTTGAACATTGCTTTGGATCTCCAGTTGCGTTTTATATTGTAATGTTTTCTTTTTAAAATGTATTTTACAAAATATAGCACACCTCAATTATGAATAACATCTCAAGTGTACTTCCAACAGATTTACTCGATATATATACCGAAGCAAAGTAAGAATCACCTCCTAATTACTATTAACAGAAAGCACATAGACATAAAACACAACATATCCTGAAATTCAAGCTTTATTCTGTGACCATCCAAAGCAATCAAAAGCCAAGCTAATTCAAATGTCCCAATAGTGCAACGTTAAGTAGAAGCATTCAACTCACTTCTGTATGAACATTCTATTACTCTCCCAGTAAGACTTCACCCTTTAAGTACAGCATTTTATATATATTATATATACAGTTTGTATAAATCATACAGAGGTCAGTCACACTTTTGTGAAAAAAACATTTCAATTTAAAATAAAGTAAAATAATCTACAGATATAAATACAGTAGTTAAAGTAAACTTGTACACAGTCCTGGTGTTAACACCATTTGTTGATTATAAGGCGTCGTTTTGATTGGTTAATTGAAGTCAGCCATTTTGTACGATTAGCTGTCATCCATGCCACGATTCCCACAAATGTCATTACAGTTCCAGCACAGTCCTGCGTTCTCCAAATCCACAGCACCAACCACGTCTCAGAGCACACAGCAGACATTTACCCCTCCATGCATTTATGATTACGGCTGCATAAGATACACCTTAACTATGCGTAAAACAATATTCTTTCCCCGAGCTCCTCCACAAACGTATATGCGAAAGACAATAGTATTATTATTATTATTCATTATTAATATATTATTATTAGGCCCAACCCCAACCATGGTTTTGTCAGTCCTGGATGTTATTATCCCATTATTCCCTTCACACCCAGATTTGTCCAAAATATTCCCACAGCAGCCGGTGCTGATGACTTCATTTTGTCGGTGAGAGCTGTTAACACTCGGGCGCGGTGTGGACATTCCCCGCCCAGTTACCTGCGTTCCCCTTCGCCGAGGGCCGTAGTGCCTGGGGAGCGCTGAGCTTGCTCGGTGCTGCTGCGAGAGCAGGGGCGGGGTTAATATTGGGGTGGAGCTTCTGGGGGCGGGGCTTTTCCTCATGGGCCTGCCCCTCCAAGGCCGTTTCGCAGAGCTCCAGCAAAGAGAGAACCTGCTCCCTCAGAGGCAGAGCTCTGAACCTGCGCGCGGCCAGGTGGATGAAGGCCTCCACAAACGCCTGAAGACACATACCTGTTCACACACAAAAGGAAAAACGCAGAGCACCACTTCAGCTTTTCATAGTCAGCTTCTGTCGAACCGGCTTCATCAACAACAATAACAACAAAAACAAACAAAATCCATACACAGAAGTTGTGAGCCAAGCTGCTGTCGGAAGACTGAATCATCCAGCTGTACGATCCTGTAACTAGTGCTGCATGTTTCTAAAGCTCCTGAGGTTCAGGATACGACAGGCCAGTGTCCTGATCTACAGGACAGGTCATCAAGACCAGTGCCTGGTGGCCACAGTCGGGAATCCTCAGGTGAATTTACAGACTTGGTTGAGAAAAAGTGGTCTGTGCAGATGAAGATGTTAAATATAAAGACTAAATGAGCACGATTTGAACACCAACCCCCATTTAATGTCCCTAGCAGCAAAAGCAGTAAGTTATGGGGCTTTTTTTCTAAATTTTTCCCTTCGTATATTTATTCATTCACAGTTCTGCCTTTTTATTATTTAGTATACATGGTCTAACACAACTCCCTACAGCAATGAAAACTTAATTAGGAACCTTCTGCATTTACATATTTCTCCATTCAAATCTCCTTTCACAAGACCGCACGGTCACAGGAGGTTCCTTGAGGTCATCGGGCGGCCAGACGGGAAACTGCCGAAAGACAAGCCCCAATTTTTAGGGATCTCTCTCTGTGCGTTTGGCAGGGGTGTCCCCGTGCCTTGCTGGGAAGGATTTGTACCCCCTGGGGTTCTTGGGCCGCTTTGCAGACCGCGTCTTGTGTGTTGACGAGCCCCGGCTGAGGGGGGGGCAGAAAGAAGCAGCAGCTGTTTGAAAAAATGAGGCGAATTCCTAATCTACCATCATGAACGTGGAGATGGCGTAGCAGCAGAGCCTCTGCTCAAATGCTCCTTATTTTTTCTTACATCACCAAAACAAAAGTGCTAAAGTGAACAAGTTTTCTTAAGATTCTGGGCAAGAATGAGATTCCCTTGGGATAAAAGTGTGAAATAAAGAAAGGCAACTAATTGCAATTCACAAACTTAGTTTAGATTCAAGGGCACCTAGTTGCAAACGCACTTCAAGGTTCTTAATGTAAGAATACTGAGCTCTGGCCAACACATTGGCAAAGGAAGCAGATATTTAATTACATTTGTTTACTCGTCTGGATTTGCGTCTGTATTCAAATTCCGTTGTCGTTAATGACGGCCTGTCATATGGTATGGTGTTATGACACCGTAAGGCAGGCCGGTATCCTCTCAGAAAAAGGCTTAACTGGTGAGAGGGTCAGTGACCCGACCTTTGCTGTTCAGACCTGTCCAGGTAGTTCTGGGAACATTTTAAAGTGGGCTTCGAACCGTTGTCTTGAAGTGAGGTTCTCAGTATGGGGGCCGCTGGCCTATGTGCTCTTAGCCTGGAGCACATGCACATTCCTACAGAAGCTTCCTGGGGAGACGACCCCGGGGCTGAGAAAACGGAGAACTTTTGATAGCAAACCAGCGAACCTTTCTTTTCCCCCACTAAAGAATGAGGAGCGGGAGAACTCGAGAGCGAAGACGTGGGAGGAAGGAGAGAGAGTGCCAAGGACGTATTAAAGAATTATAGGAGTGTGCGCTGTAGTAACGTTGAGTCAGCCATATTCTGTGGTAAACATATTACTATTAAAGAAGATCATTTCTGTGCTCTTTCGATCTCCCTCCCCTCCTCAGGGATAAACTGTCCAATCTCTCTCCAACCCCCCCAGCTTTATAATTCATAAACACTAACCTTACCCTTCCTGTTATTAGCCCTCTCACTCCAACACACACTCACTGAATGTGTGTGTGTGTGTGTGTGTGTTCATTTCCCCACCCTGAAGCTCTATGACCAACACTATTCTGGAATTCTCCTCACAACTCTGGCTACTTGGAACAAATAAGATTAGGAGTGTATATATATATATTTCTGTCTTTCCCTCTGACGATCAGAACAAGGCACATGCATTATTCATACCTGTCTTCTTCAGGACAATTATTCTCACACCACTGCAACCTAATGCATACGACAATGCATATTATAATTGCTTATTTAAAAACATACATTACCTGATGCAGTTAACTCAACGTTGTTCTGTTTGGAGGGAGGGGCTTTATGTCCTGATTATGCCTAATAGTGTGATCTGCCTTTATTCACTAAGTTATATCGAAATAATAAACAATACAATAGCTAATACAAAACCACTCACTTGTGAGGGAGCTTTAGTCAGTGTTGAAATTAACGTATGTTCAGCTGTTTTCTGACATTGTGTTGCTGCAATTTAGCGGTTACAAGCATTATTCTTCAAGTCATCCCTTTATGAGGTGCATCTGTTTAACAGCTGCACAAATCGGGCTGCCACACATCTCTTTAATCAGCCGCGAGACGAACTCTGTCTCCTGGTACCACTGGGACAGCCGGACTCCAGCGGAGGTCCTGGAACCTCATTAACCTTTTATAATCTCATTCATTAAAGGGGAGATTTTGGTTTAGGGTGATTTTAGTACATGTACACTGTAAATGGACAACAGAATACATATGTGTGTACAAGAAGGAGCTCCGTTCAAAAGGGCGTGTTCCGGTGGAGACTGGCCCCCCACGCTGCCCCCTGCCACGGTGACGGAGGTTAGGTGACCAGCACGTCCTACTCACCCGCCTCTCTGGAGTCTGAGCCAATGCCTGCCCATCGGCGTGTGATGTCAATGTAGAGGATGTCCACTGAGGCCATGGTGAAACTGCTGTTGCTCAGTTTACAGTTCCTAAAACAGATGGTCTGTTAGTGTGTGTTATATGTAGATTACATTTAGATTAGATGTAGATGTATTTAGATTACAAATATAGGATGTAAAACGATTCCTTATTGAGATGACGTATGGAATGTAACATTACGACAGGAAGCAAGAATTAAAAATATTACCACGTAGATTATTTCTTATTTATTCCTATTTGTTATTTCGTCAAGTGATGTAACAGGGTATGTAGCCAATTCAGATTTACACTGGACTCAATACTGCTGAAGTGACTCCAGAAACACGAGGAAGACGTCTTGCCTGATGAAGGTGCGGAAGCTAGTGGGACCCAGTTTCATGGTGCCCTTCACGCCGATGAAGCGTAAGAAAATGTCTGCAATTCGCTCCACGACTCTCAGGTAGTTGAACTGCTTCATGTACTTGGGGAAGACTTGCTTTAAAGAGAGAGAGGGGAGGGACTCAGCAAGCTCCGCCTTCTCGTCTAGCACCGCCTCCACGAGGACCGCCTCCTCTGGTGCCCTGCCTAGAAGGTTAGATCTGCTGTCACATGAAAAAAACAGATGAGAAAAGCTCAGATTTGATAAGATCTTAAACGTAAAGAAGTTCCTAATCCTAATGTTGAAAATGTAAACAGCTGGAACCAAGAGTCCTGTTGCATGTCCTGGATTAATGTCTCGTTTTATAAATGCGTTAATTTGTTCCAAGAATCTATTCAGAAGTAACATGATACAAGACTTTCGTGAAAATGTCGTGTAAATACTCTGAATTTATCTCACTTACATATGTGGACTGCAATTCACTTCTTCAGTTTACTTTTCATATCTAGACGTCAGCTCACTTTACCAAAGCCCCCCACTGTCAGCCCAGCTGAAACAGCATAACAGCTTGTGTCTGTGCTCTTCATTCTGATTTTGTAGACCATTATTTTTTATACAAATACAGCTGTAATATATATAAAAATGTTTTATAAATATAAATGTAATTACAATAGGTTTCCCACACTACGTGTGTGAACCCTAAAAAGATCACAAGCTTATGGAAATCTCTTGAAAATGTTCCTCTTTGTTTATCTTGAGAAAATAGTGTTTTTGTATTATTGTACCACATTTGTAAACTGGAAAACAAAAACGCACAGCTTTTTGCACACACACACACACACACACACACACACACACACACACACACACACACACACACACACACACACACACACCACATAAAGCATTTAAAATAGTGTTTCCTTGGTTATTAGCTCAACACTAGTTAACATTCACCAGCTCATCATCTGCTCCATACTGGAAAACAAAATAAGGAAGAATCTAAGTCAGTCTAGAAAGAAAATGTCATGATGATATTATATCACGTGATGATAAAACATGATGAAATTCTGACCTGAAAATGTAATTAAACATTTAAACATTGAACTAAAAAAAAAGTTTAGGCTACACCCTACAAGCTTCGTAGGCCAAACTAAAATACTGCCCACATCAGTAATACTGCCCACATTCGTAATACTGTACACGTCAGTAATACTGCCCCTATCAGTAATACTGTACACATCATAATACTGCCCATATCAGCAATACTGCCCACATCAGTAATACTGTACACGTCAGTAATACTGCCCACATCAGTAATACTGTACACGTCAGTAATACTGTACACGTCAGTAATACTGCCTATATCAGTAATACTGCCCATGTTCGTAATACTGTACACATCAGTAATACTGTACACGTCAGTAATACTGCCTATATCAGTAATACTGCCTATGTTCGTAATACTGTACACATCAGTAATACTGCCCACATTCGTAATTCTGTACACATCAGCAATACTGCCCACATCAGTAATACTGCCCATGTTCGTAATACTGTACACATCAGCAATACTGCCCACATCAGTAATACTGCCCACATCCGTAACAGACCAGAAATAATGTATAATTTAGTAAGACTGTATATATCATAAATTCTATAGAGAAATGCATTTCTATTCGATACCGGGACATAAAGGGGTGAAATATCTTTTGGGAACAACAGTTCTTTGAAAAAAAAAGGTGCATTCCAACTACTGCAGGAAACCACCTATCTGGGAGGCAATTAAATTCTTATATATAGCCCTGTTTATACAAGAATGAGGGCGGTGAAAGTGTTCACGCGTATACACACACACACACACACACACACACACACACACACACACACACCATTAACATTTATGAACCGACAACCTAAAAGACTATGCTTGCGTTTCAACTCAACTCGACATTCTTATTCATATATATGTCAAGTCTGAGTCCAAATTCTCCATTCCGGTACAGGGGTCCTGTATCAACCATATGCCTATCGACCGTGCTGTTTAAAACCAGACACATTCAGATGTGAAAATGCCATCCAACAACCAACAACAAGAAACAAGAAACAATACAAAATCCAATTATTTTAAGATATCCCAAGAGACTTTCATTTCTTAGGACTTGATCAGGTAAGAATGTACCAGGCCTGGTTCTGTTCAGGCTCAGAGACTCAGCAGTCCAGCACTATTAATGTATAGTGTGGAAGCTGCGTGATGCGCATGAGTAGCAACCTGCCCCAGGACACACACACACACACACACACACACACACACACACACACACACACACACACACACACACACACACACACACACACACACAGCGAGACGATCAGTGCTGATCCCTTTCCCCTTTTCCCTTATGCCGCTGCAGAATGGTAGTTGCAATGTTTCTTGAGGCTAAAGTCAATTTTGATGCTTCATTTATTTTAATTTAATAGATCATTTGAGACAAGAATGGAGGTATGTATACAGACACTTACGATGGAGCTGAACTCATAGTTCATACACACACACGCACGCACGCACGCACGCACGCACTTTGCATGCTGTGCAGAGCTGTGAAGACTGATTAATCTTTTTTTTTCATTATTCCTCCATGACAGCCAAGCTCCACACAACAGTGATGTTTTTTTAGTATCTACAACTTGAACAAAGTGGCTGAATGAATAGGCATGAGATGGGTAACATGGGTGAAGCTGGCACTGCTCAGCGGGGCAGAGACCTGAAGACTTTCGTTACAGCTCATCTGCCAGGACGACACAATATTTTCCTCAGAAACTGCAGCTGACACAAACACTTAACTTTTTATTTCCCTGGAGTCCATAAAGCCAGTGTGTGCGCATGTGTTTATGGAGACAACAGAAGAGTGAGACACAGAAGAGAAAGACTCAGGAGTGCAGAGAGAAAGCGTGTAGGGGGGAGGGACAGAGAAAGAGAGAAAGAAAAATGGAGAGAGTAAGACACACACACACACACACACACACAAACACACACACACACATTGTGTATTTATCAGTACAGAGGTGGGAAGGTGACAGAGGACTGTGTGGATCAGGTGGCTGATATGCGTGTGTACACAGATGTGGTGTGTGTGTGTGTGTGTGTGTGTGTGTGTGTATCTTTGTTATGGCGATGTACCCACTTAAGCCTTGAAGATGGAAAAAATCTATCCTGGAAATCCTCTGATATAATTTCACACGCCTGAAGCCACTACCTCAGTGCTGCTAACACCAGCTGTGTTTTTGTGTGTGTGTGTGTGTGTGTGTGTGTGTGTGTGTGTGTGTGTGTGTGTGTGTGTGTGTGTGTGTAAGTCATACTCACATATGAGGTTTCCTGTGGGCAGGATCCATTAGCCGCAGTGTATCTCTAATCACACTAACTTTAACCTCCTCATCTACTGGACTAGGTACGTACTCAAACACACCAGGCGACACCTGCAACACAGTCCAGTAATAATATCGTTGAGGTCACTTTGATTGCTGGTCTTCATCTGTGAGTTTGGTTAACGTGTTGGTGATGTATACACTGGCAGTTCTTACCTCCTGTTCATGTTCGATTCTCATGCTCGGATTGGCATTGACCTCCAGCAGAACCGGCTTCAAGTTCTTCATTAGCAGAATATCAAATCCCAGTATCTACAACATTCACAGCAGGTTGTATTATTCATACCACATACTAAATATAGAGATATTACACTATATCAGCAGTTCCCATATAGATTCCAATAGATTGCCTGGTTTTCAAATGGGGTTATTTTCAATATTCTCCCCCTCGATATTATGGATATCGAGTAGTTTTTGTGAACTACTACTTTGTGAGTGCGAGTTACAGTAAAACCAGGCACAATGACATGAAGAGTGGATGCCTCTGTCGTCTGAGTTTGTCAGGCTGCTTTTGCACTGGAAGAGCACTGGCACTCCAACAACAAAGATGGACAGAAATCTCCATTCGTTTACCTTCAGCATTATATATGTGATGGCAAATACTAGAGAGAAACCCAAATCTCTCGTGCATGGCCGTGTATTGTCATTGGAAAGCATTGGATGCCAAACAATGGCCTTTACCCAATCATAACGAACATGCCAACGAACCCAGACCTCACGTTTTTTGTTATAGCCCTAAGCCTTAAGGATTAGCTTGGAATAACACATGTAGGGTGACTGAAAACTCTTAGGCTCTTGTCCATTTGGGGTCGGATGGATGGCCAAAAGGTTATTTGACTGATAGTGTGCAAGTTTTGGATGTAAACAAAAAACAAGGTTGTGCAATATGGCTATAAAAGTATAAACACAGCCATCAGAAAGCCAACATGTTCCTCACATTAAAAACATTAGAAAGGACTGGCTAGTCTTGGAACGCAGTGGCTAACATAATTTGCACCAGATTCCTTTAAATGCTAATTTACCAATTGCTTCATCAACCGTGCGTAAAGTAAGTAAAATCTAACATAAAGGCACAGATAATTAAATTGTATTTCAAAGAAAATAAAATTCTTTATATAAAAATATAAATAAAATAAATAAAATAAAAATATTGGAAAAAGCACAATATGGGACCTTTAAATTAAACTTAAGATTGGGCTACTGAATTCATAGTCTAGTTTTAGCCCAATGATACCGACTAGCCAGAGTGAATCTATAATACTACATTTATTTCAGCACTGGAACAAAAACTTCAGCACTGAATATCTGTTTCTTTGAAACCTCTCAAGGATATGAGATGCACAAACTCTCTCTATGTAACTCTCAGTGTACATAGAAACAGGCTAACTTCTTAGAGAACTTGACCTCAGGGTTAGAGGGATATATAATAGTGGAAGAATTTTAGGACATTTCTGATGGGATGCTAAATATTAATATGGCTATGTGAAATTACTCCAGGGCTTCTTGCAAATTATATCAAGTAACATATAAATGTTTAAATTCTCTTCATGAGTAGATAGAGATGGTTCATGAAGTCTACTTCTTACTAAAAATGAAAACACTTTCACATAATCTAACGTACCCCTTACATTAACATGATCCCAGAATTAAAATTGAGCAGAATCCCGTCGTCTAACAGTGGCAGGAATTAAGGTGGGAAACATGTCAAACATCACAGCTCCAATTTAACCTACATTAAAGGATTATACTTAATACTTAAGACCACTTATCACCTTATATTGCATAAATGGAATACTCAAAAATCTTTAATGAAGGTGGACGTTTGAGCAAATACCCTCTGCTTAAGGTGAATATGTAGTAATTACACAAGAAGACATACATACATATGCACACCAGTGGGGAACCGTCAGGGCCCTCTACGCCCTCTCTGAGGGCCTAGAATATTCTTAAAACATAAATATATATAATTTATCCAATTTTTAAAAATCTACTTACAGTTTGACAATCGACATCTAAACAATTATAAAAATATAAGCAAAAAAATTATTCAACCTTGTCTATTCAATCTGTGTAGGAAGGTGAGGGGTTAAGTGGAAGCCTGTGAGCCTGTGTCTCCCCCATGGACGTAGTTTTGATTTCATAAGTGGGGGGGACACAACCTGGGGTGGCGAACTGTTAAGCGGGGGGGGGGGGGGGGGGGGGGGTGCTGCATGATCCTAGTGCTAGATTTGTCGCTATTTGAATATTGGTTTTTTTACCGTTAAAAAGTGGGGGGGACATGACTTCGTCACTACTTAAATATTTGGTTTTAACTGTAAAAACTGGGGGGGGACCAAAACCGGCTTTTGAAAAAGTGGGGGGGACATGTCCCCCCCGTCCCCCCCCAAAACTACGTCCGTGGTCTCCCCCTATCAGGACTGTGATGCCCGCTGTTCGTTTACAGAGGGCCTGGCAGTTATAATTCAGCGCAATACCAGTTTCAAATGACAGTAAAATTGACCAATCATATCTTCTCTCTTAGTGGGCGGGCTTAACTGTATGATAATTTCCGCCCGCTGTGGCGATGCTAGCTGTCGTTAGCACCACCGCTAGCTAGTTTCGATTCATCCCTTTGACGTCCTCGTGCGCGTTGTTTACATATTCCGCTTCCGAGAACCACGGAGCTGTGAACCTTATTTTGTTTGGAAACTTATTTTGCTTAAGAAGTTATCTAGTACAGATATTATTGTTTATTGCGTTTCTAAAGCTGTACTGTCGTCTCAGTTTTTTATTTATTTATTGCAGTTAATTAGGAAAGGAAACACATTTTTTCAGGGTGGGGGGTGGGGGGATGGTAGCGGGCCCAGGTTTAATGGTCACGGTTCGCTACTGATGCACACGTACCTGAAAACAACTAGGTCCTGGTTTTCCCGGCGGTATGTCGGCCTGGTAGTAAACCTTCAGCTCAGGAACGAGAGCAATGACTGTCTTAATAACCAGTGCAATGATGTCTGACCAAACCTTCTTGATGTCCACTCCTTTAGAGGCCATGCGGTACAGCACACTGGAGAAGGTGCGCTTGCTCCCCGTGCTACAGCTGTCCGAGTGGACAAAATTGCCGCTGTGTATGTTCAGCGAATAGTTTGTGAGGTGCATGAAGACGTGGCTCAGGTTCTTCTGGCTGGGCTCCTGGTAGGGTTCCGTGCAGAACCTGGACAGACCTTCCTTAGCGATGTAGATCTCCAAAGGTTCCAAAGAACGGACCAGAACGTAGAGGCGAATGTCGAACTTGAGCTTGTCGATGAGCAGGGGCTTCTGGATGTACTCCTGAACCACCGCCTGCTTGACCTGCGACCCGGAGAGGACCCGCAGGTCAGCAGGGTCCCGTATGAGGTAGATGCCATCTCCCTGCGAGCCGCCGTCTGGTTTCACGATGAAGGTGGGCTTCAGGGTGGGCTCCTTCTCCTTCAACAGGCGAATCTGGGAATTGAGAAAAAGTAAAAACTCTCCAGGCTTTGTCAAGTGTGATTACTTAAGCTCACGACAACCACAATGCACAGATTATGATGACAAGATCTTGAGTGATGACCCCTGTTTTAGCATTTGCCTTCCTCAGCATGTTGTGAAGTGTTCAAAAAGCGTAACATCTTGACATCACAGCGTGAAACACCTCCAAATCATTAAGTAACTGGTCGGCATGCGCACGTGTCAAAAATGCAAGTGTATTCAGTAGACTCAAACAGAAATGCACCTGAACACCTGAAACAGATATTACACCATGATGCAGCACGATCTGTTCAGTCACAGAAGAGAGAAAACCTCATGTATACAGAAGATACAGCACAGCAAACTTGTATTAGATGTGTACTATATCTCTTCAACTGAACATTATTTCTTATACAGCGCAGTCAAAAAGCCTTTGAAATAGTCTTGTATTCAAATACCAGAAAACCCTACAGCCTTATTTTTGATAAGTCAGCAAACAGTCCATGTAAATTAATCCCACACAACAGGTTTCTCTTTTAGACAAAGGTCATGTCTAGGAAATCAATTTTCTGTTTGTGTATATAAACTTAGTAACCCTCAACCAGCTATTTATAAAATTCATTCACTTATTTGAACTTGAAATTAACATCATTTTGTCTTGGTTCAAGCATTTGTAAATCATTGTAAATGGAATATATTTAGTAAATCGTATTGTTATACAGAACTTTGAAATCAGATGAAATCAAGAACTGGACTGTCTATATTTGTTTTTTAAAGGGCATCTATCACGCAAAACTGAATTTTGTTTAATTGAAAAAAATAAATTTAAAGTAATATGGAAAGTTTCAAAAAACCCAATTCACTCCCAGGTACATACAGCCCATTTTGAAATCAGTTTCTCTAACGATTTCTCTGCCTATTCTACCTACAGCAGTTAATCCTATGGGATAAGCAGCAAAACCCAAAATGTTCATCTTCAACTTCTCATGAGAAGACTCACTCTCCCATCTTCTCATCTAATGAGGTTCTGTAGTCATTAGACAAACTGTAATGTGTTTTGTGCTCATACTGCTGATTAATCCAGTTCAACTCTATTTACTAGTTATGCACAATTTAACATTGGATAGAAGTAAAACACACATCTCACAGGTTCCACAATATGTGCATGCATTTCAAGGACACACAGTCATAAAGCGCCATGCTCTTTTGTTAAAGGTTTGCCCCCACATTGAGGGGCATTAACTAAAGAGGGTTTGAGAACAATAAGAATAATCCACTTCCTGCTTATTTAAAAGGATTTCTCCTACTGACTCAGCAGGAAGGAAGTGATGTCAGTTAAGCCCATGTCCAGATCCTTTTGCTTCACCTCAGGTAATTTAATCAATATAAAGAGCCTGAAACTTTTAATGCTCAGCATAACAGCTCTCTGAAAATCAATATATGAAAACACACTGAGTCGTAATTTTCAATCAGAGATCTGATATATTTCCGAATGCTGCAGACCTGCTGGTTCAGTGTCTCAGTGCAGTAGACCGAAGAGGTGCCTGCATGACGCAGACTTTGTACAGACCTGACAACAGGGCTTTGTAGACTGCTGCTTGATTACGTCCTCACTGTGGTACAAAGCCATTGAAAGATATTTGCTGAGCTTCGAAAAGTCAAACTTTTAAGTGTTTATACGTGTGTGTGTGTGTGTGTGTGTGTGTGTGTGTGTGTATATACCCCACGATAAAGTGCTCCCTAGATTTGTCATTCTCCTATTTGGGGTGAGAAAATTGAAAGGCATTTTCAATGGCAAGTCCCTTTCTGCAGTTGTTCCGACACCTGCACAGTTGCACTTCGTAATGGTGCACTCTGAATTATCCTTCAAGCGTGCTAAGAAACACAACAGGTTTGTGTGTCCAGGTAGTACAAAGTAATGCAGTGACAAGCTTCACTTCGCAAGGACACACTGGTCATTGCCTTTCCACTGTTCCACTAGCATGCTATTAAGAGGAAGGTGAGCACACTGGGATTACTAAAATGGAAGAACAATGGGAGAATGCATTAAAAAACAAATGTTGCCTGGCATTACGTGCTTTCTGGGGCAGCTTCTTTTGCATAGTGAGTAACTGAAAAGTTCAGCATAGACACTTCAGTGGAACTCTACTGCCCTCTGCTGGACTTGTGGTGAAAAATACACACAAAAAACGCGACAAGACTCAAAAATGCGTGTTGTATGAAGCAAACCAAAGCAACTAACAAAAAAATGTAATCAGTCTAACAGTGTAAGAGCACACATGCCAGGAATAAATGTTTGCTGGAAATAAGTAAACATCTGAAGCACTAGGATTAGAGTATTGGACATGTGAAACAGACTAAGGACGAAGGAGAAACCCTAATATACTGGGACTTCTAACACGGTGTCATTCACAGGGAGTTAAAGCTGACTGGTAACCTGCTTCTCCTGGTCCTACAGTGACTGTCTGCTCAAGGTTCTTGGTCCCCAGTGACCTGCCGGTCCCAGTCAGCACTTGAATAGAATGAAATGATAGAATGATATTGAATAGAATGATAGAATGATATTGAATAGAATGAAAATCTGGTCTGGGTGTGGATCCTCAGGCCTGTGAAGTTCTGAGCTAGACCACAGAACTAGGTTCTGGTACTATAAAGAAACGGGACGGGCATGTGCTAGAAGTTCTGCTACTGCTCAGTGGTTGAGTAGATCTAGGTCCACTACAGCCAAGCTGTCACTGTGGAGTGCCTGAGCAAGGCAGCTGCTCAAACTGTATTCACTCATAATTGTAGGTTGCTTTGGGTAGACGTGTCTGCTGAATGCTGTAAATGTAGATGGACACGTTCACTGCGCAGGCAGGTTGCTAGCAGCTACATGTGACATATTATGCACCACATGAGTTTTTAATGGATCACAGTGTAAGGTCTGGCATGCTGTTGGCACCTGATACATTCAGGTTTAGCTAACTGCAAATGTATTTCATTTGATCATTATGAAGTAAAAGAAAAAAGTTGAAGTATGAAGAAAAAGTTCAGACTTGTCAACTAACAACGGTCAAATACATCACAGACGAGACGGGTTCATCTCAACACTGCTTGTAGTGAAGGTTCCCTTCTGCAGGGTCAAATACATCACAGACGAGACGGGTTCATCTCAACACTGCTTGTAGTGAAGGTTCCCTTCTGCAGGGTCAAATACATCACAGACGAGATGGGTTCATCTCAACACTGCTTGTAGTGAAGGTTCCCTTCTGCAGGGTCAAATACATCACAGACGAGACGGGTTCATCTCAACACTGCTTGTAGTGAAGGTTCCCTTCTGCAGGGTCAAATACATCACAGACGAGACGGGTTCATCTCAACACTGCTTGTAGTGAAGGTTCCCTTCTGCAGGGTCAAATACATCACAGACGAGACGGGTTCATCTCAACACTGCTTGTAGTGAAGGTTCCCTTCTGCAGGGTCAAATACATCACAGACGAGATGGGTTCATCTCAACACTGCTTGTAGTGAAGGTTCCCTTCTGCAGGGTCAAATACATCACAGACGAGATGGGTTCATCTCAACACTGCTTGTAGTGAAGGTTCCCTTCTGCAGGGTCAAATACATCACAGACGAGACGGGTTCATCTCAACACTGCTTGTAGTGAAGGTTCCCTTCTGCAGGGTCAAATACATCACAGACGAGACGGGTTCATCTCAACACTGCTTGTAGTGAAGGTTCCCTTCTGCAGGGTCAAATACATCACAGACGAGACGGGTTCATCTCAACACTGCTTGTAGTGAAGGTTCCCTTCTGCAGGGTCAAATACATCACAGACGAGACGGGTTCATCTCAACACTGCTTGTAGTGAAGGTTCCCTTCTGCAGGGTCAAATACATCACAGACGAGACGGGTTCATCTCAACACTGCTTGTAGTGAAGGTTCCCTTCTGCAGGGTCAAATACATCACAGACGAGACGGGTTCATCTCAACACTGCTTGTAGTGAAGGTTCCCTTCTGCAGGGTCAAATACATCACAGACGAGACGGGTTCATCTCAACACTGCTTGTAGTGAAGGTTCCCTTCTGCAGGGTCAAATACATCACAGACGAGACGGGTTCATCTCAACACTGCTTGTAGTGAAGGTTCCCTTCTGCAGGGTCAAATACATCACAGACGAGACGGGTTCATCTCAACACTGCTTGTAGTGAAGGTTCCCTTCTGCAGGGTCAAATACATCACAGACGAGACGGGTTCATCTCAACACTGCTTGTAGTGAAGGTTCCCTTCTGCAGGGTCAAATACATCACAGACGAGACGGGTTCATCTCAACACTGCTTGTAGTGAAGGTTCCCTTCTGCAGGGTCAAATACACTCAAAAACAAATGCAAGAACAGGGTAAGAATGACTTAAACTAACAAAACAAACGCCCTGTTTTGCTCTGATTTACCCCCACATGTAATTAAGATGGACTTCATGCTGGCCTACTGTATTTTAGAATGTACAAAATAAAATGAGAATGAATCATTTGATCGTGACGCCATTCCTCCCAGGGTCTCCTGCTCCTACCTGAGCACAGAAGTGCTGGATCTCCTCGGGCAGGATCCAGGAGCGCGGGTAGAAGTTGTACTCCTCGGGGAAGAGCCCCTGCATGGTGCGCACCGCACGGCTCAGGTTGATCTTACGCAACATCTCGATCATCCCTGCACACCAGCAGATCAACAAACAAACCCCCAACTGGGAATCAGGGGGATCTCATCCCAGTGGTAGTGGTGCAGGAGAAGAGAGACTGGGGCTCTAACACAGCCGCCGGCTGGAAACACAGAAGGTTCTTTTACTCGTTTATTTAGGCTGGGTGGTTTTTTACATCATGGTGGTCCTCACACTTGTCATATAAGTTGGACAGACTGTGATTTCCGGTTTATATGTGTTCATGTTCCATATGAAAGTATTCACATCCACAGCTTCTAATCTGAAACTCTGCCACTATTTGCAGTGTAGATATTGTAAGCCATATATTTCTTCCAAATTTATGTTTAAAAATGTATTCTAGTATGTAGACCTAGATGAAGCACACTTATAAATTAGCGCTACAACAATAACATATAAAAACTGTGAATTAATCATGAATTTATTATTATTATTATTATTATTATTATTATTATTATTATTATTATTATTAATAATAATAATAATAATAATAATAATAATAATAATAATATGGCTGAAATTAAACATCAATATTATGTTGGCAAGGTTAATATTAATTGTTAATCAAATCCTCCATTGAAACTGCCTCCATGGCAAAGCAAGACCAGTTACACAGATAATAAAGAGTCTGTCCACCACCTGTTGTCACTGTGGCAGAGAAAACATCCATTATATCAGCGCAGTGGGCCTCATCTATTATTCAATCACAGAACATTTAGCAAGGATCAGTTTCTGAATAAATAACCCCCAGCTGCCCCCCCACCCCCCCCCAGAGAAGAAATAAATTAATAAATGCTTCTGAAAGAGTGAGTGACCTTTCAGAATTCAAAACTAATTTATTTTAACTTTTTTTGTTTTTGTGCATTAGCTGAATAATTCATGTTGCTGATATGAATATTTTAATTTTAAAAGGCTTTTTCTCATTTCAAAATGTGCGCCGTCCAATGATAAAGACTATGGCCTTCTCTAACCTTTGTGTCCTATCCAAGATGACCTTCCTACATATTTGGCCTACATCTCAGATTGTGGTTTAGTCTAAATGTGACTGGGTCATGTCCCAGGAGGTTAATATAACTTGCGGCACAGACAAATGACAGATATAAAGTACACAGTGAGCTTTTGTTGCTTAATTGAAGCCCAGCTTCCGTTTGGAAGGCAATGTGGAAAGAGCCGTGACTCTGTTTCAGACCAACTTCAGAGAGAGGAGAAATATTCATACTGAAGGCTGGTCAGATGAGCAGGCCATGTGACAGGCCGGCAAGGTAAGCAGCTTACCTGGGAACTTGTTGACCTGTCCTGAAACAATGTTCTCATTGTCATGGAAGGAGACGCCATGCCAGTAGATGTCGCAGGCTGTCCGTCGGCCCACTGGAAACTGTGGTTAGGAGAAAAGTGAAAGGATTTATCATCACCTCCATCCCAGCAACTACACTGAATCCCACAGACACACAATCTCTTCAAAACCTGAAAAAACATTTGTCCAAGCGTTGTGCTTGTTAAAGACATCTTGCGCATTTGGTTTCATTCGAAGGCCACCTGTGACCTTAATAGTAAGATGTGGACACGGAGCGTATCTATTACCGAGTATGGCATTAGCATGTGTCACTATTCATGTTACCCGAGGGCTCCAGGAGTCATGTGTTCTTGTAGATGGATAACGGGGGTTGGGAAGCTTCAGAAGCGCCCTGCCCTGTGAGGAAGCACTCAAGATGCCATGTTGAATAGTGAGCGTATGATGGAGTGACTGAGCTGGGCCTGTAGGGGATTAGCTCACTGTTTAACAGCCTAATGGACGCTGAGGCACCGTGTCTATATTAGGCACCTGGTTCTGTGTGGATCTGGGATTAGGGGCAAATGGTGAATGTGCTTGTGTGTGGGTGTGTATTTGTCTCACCCTGAAAGAGCACACACTCTTCCTGCACATGCACACGCAGACACACACTCTTGCTGACCTCTTTCTGGAGTGAATGGAGTGTGTGCATCTGCACTTTCTTATCAGACTATGGGCAAATACTTATATTTGACTTCTGTTATGCTTCTATTATAACTGATATTATATTACTGAGACAATTTATTTTTGTTTACTTTGCAAAAAAGCATTTATGATCATTTATGAATATCTTTTAACATACCGTAGGTCTCTGAAAACAGAGGAATACCCGGACAATTACATGAGCCCAATTCCATGAGTCCTAGCAGAAAGGTTCATACCAAAGCATAACGTATGTGCATCTGCCTCTGTTTGCCAGTTAACATGGTGTACTACAGTTGTGGAGGAGACAGGCCTTCCAGACAATCACTGCTTGCCTGACACCACTGGCATGAGTGACAAGCCCAGCCCAAATAAGACGGGGAAGGTAGAATGAAGACGTTTATGTGACACCATTATTCCTAAGGAATACTGTCACAGCGCTACATTTAGACACACATTTAGTGCCACTGAGTAGCCTGTAGTGAAACTAGACTCATTTAGACAGATCCATGTGAAAACCCTAAACAACTTCTCCACTTATCAAATCCCCCGAGTCATCTTCCCCAGAGACTTCCTACACTGAACTACACAACCCAGGAGGAGGATGGTTGTGAGAATGGGCTAAGATTATCCCAGATTATGTGTAATAATTTCCTATCATTAACACCCAACCATATGGCTCAGGTCAGACTCAGGGCTTTGTTAGCACTTCCATACACACATGAGCTTGCATGGTATGACCACGCCTTCTCCCCAGGGATCCAACACTACAAGTGCTTCCTCTCACACAGATCACGGCTGTATTTATGACATGGTCATTAGGGACTCTGCAGGGGAAATTCCTATTGAGACTAGGTTCCGCTTGAAAACAATCATCCTTGTTCAACGGTCCTGTTGTAATATGTTTCTTAGTGTTGCTGTATGAACTAAGCACTGCAGTTTTGGAGCCCAAGATGGAGCGATTAGCAGAAGAATTCAGAATGTGTATCAAAAATCCTATTTATCATAGGACAATGCCCTGTCATACAGTTTGATATCTGTCTGGCTATCTGGCCTCATGGCTTTATTTTGACAGGACGAAGTCTCTTGGTCGGCGATAATAACAGTAACTGTAAATTACTGATCTCATGTTGTGGTACATTAAATAATAAATTAAATGAATGTTTTTTTCACAATCATTCAATGCCAACAATCCCCTTTGAAAATCCTGTATGTCATTAGCATACATGTAAGAGTTCAGATTTTGAGATGTTAAAGGTATCATCAGTGAAATCACTGAATAAACACTTAGGCTGTACTTTACCCTAAAACTCCTAATACCCCAAACTTTTATTAGGATACGAGAATTTGAATTATCTTGCTTAAACCTGTAGAGGTCTACTGTCTATGTCTACCTCAGGACCAGGCTGAGCTATCTTATCTGCAAAGTAATACAATCGGCTGCTTTGACGCTGACTTGACATGGCAGTTTTAAAAGGTGTTTGGTTTTGTGTCCCTTCCGTTACCCTTAGCTTTGAACGTCTCCTTCCCTTTGACTTTGTCGTCAGTGGACCTGACAGGACAAAAGGTGAAGTGGATAGTGTTGAAGTCGAAACCAGAGACTCGCGGGGAAGGCCGACCGTTACAAGTGCACGTAGAGCTGCGATGACAGGCGTTCAGCTAGGCGGCCGACAGCGCCGTGTAAACCTGGTCTGGTTTGACGGGTAATTAATATATTATTAAGAGGCGGGGGCAAGTTGTTAATATCATTTGACTCTCGCAGACAGCTGAGTGTAACCATATACGAGTGTGGACCAGACCGTGCTGAAGGACAAGGTTAAAACGTGGTGATGTCTGCTAAAATATTCAGACAACGCACCATTGTATTAGTGCATTTTGGGTGTGCTAACCTAACTACTGAGAGAAATGTTTCCTTGTCAGTTTCACTATATCAATGTGAGTAATACACGGTCACCTAACAAACAGCCTTGTTAGCAAAAATACAAGTTCTGGTGTCTAATAATTACACAGACCAGCATGCGTTGATTCATTTGTAAATAAGCAAACAAACCAGTATTACACAATAAAAATGTAATATTATTTCTTGTATTACACACAAATATTTTGTATCACCTAACTTGCTATGAATTAAGATGGAGATGTATAATGTAGCTCTAAAGTGTAGGCAACGAAACAGCAAATAAAGAAAATAAACATAAATGCATGCAACAAATAAACAAACATGCATGGACCAAATTAGGAGTACCCAGAATCTCTTCTACCAACATCAACAAAACCCAGGTGAGGAAGACAGTGCCTCGATGAGCGATCCAGGCTCTTATTGTGCAGTTCTGTTGACATTTGGTATCTGAAAGAAGAACTGCCGATACGATTACTGATACAAATACCGATATATTTGTGCTCTACAAGTTATTTTCAGGGATCAGTTTGTGCATTGTGGTCGGGGAGGAGTCGTGGTAATCCTAACACAGACTACTCCCATCAGTTCAGGACCACCACAGGATTGACACCAAGGTGTATGGTGCATTCATTAATCAGTTAATCAACAATCACGTCGCAATCACACCATTCATTTAAAGGGGTTTGTGGTCCACGTGGAAAAATGGTCTGTGTGTGTCTCACCTCTTTCCACTTGAGTTGTTTGATGCTGAGTTTCAGCGCTTCCAGGGAGGTTTTGGCTTTAGACGTGTCCACTGTGATCGATCTCCTCTTTTTGACCACTTTATTTCCTTCCTCTTTCTCATGCGCAGCTTTGCCCAGCTTGAGTTGCTCGGCGTTGCCGTTGGTCTGTGTTTTACCTTGCAGGACCTTCTCCGTGCCTTTCAATTGGAGCGTCTGGTCACTGCCTGGACTTTGCAGGTTTGCCTTTTCTGGGCCGCGGTCCGTCGGCGTGTGTACTGCCGGACCCGAGCCGTGTCTGGCGTGTGCGTTCGTGTCACGGACGCCTGGTTTGCTGCGACTTTTACTGCGGTTTCGTACATTCACTGAGGTCTTGGAGGTCTCCCTCCGGACTGTCAGGAGGATGTCTGGAGACAAAGATGCTGGAGGAGCTGCCGGTGACAGCTGCTCCACCTCAACCTCACCCTCTACTTCACCCTCACCCACACCCTGCACCTCACCCTCACCATCCTCACCCTTCATCAGCTGCATGGTTGCCTTCTCATAGTGCTCATCCATAGTTTGACGGAGACGGTGTACATTGGTTCATTAATCTTTTTGATAAGATTCAATAAGAAGTTCAATAAGGTGATTTTATTACCTCTCCCTCCCCATGATGAACACCTGGACCAGCTTATACTCCCGACCACCGTCACCTCACACAAAGAAGTTATTTAGTGGCAGCCTACAAGACTGTTTTCAAACTACAAATAAAATATTTAAAGTGAATATTTTATGTAAACACTTGTTGGGCGGTCCATTGTATTAAAAAAAACAACATTTAAACAAACACAATAAATCACAGCGTTTAAACGCCAGAGCGCTCGAGCTCGCCGTTAGCCACCCTAGCTGCTCCCGTTTAAACCAGTTATCCCAGCTAGCTCGCTAAACCCACTATTACGACTCGGTCCAATATGAGACATTCTTCCCTTCTTCCGTGTTTCACCTCCTAACGGCTCAAGGCAGTCCAGGTGAGAGGTTCGGCCGGGCCGGGAGCCGTCGTCTTGCTCCCGCAGCGGACGCTGACAGCAGCTGGAGACGCAGCGCCAGTGTTTTGGTGCCGTTGACAACGCGACCGACGGCAGCCGCGTAGGTCCATAACGGACGGGAACCGCGTTTCTGATGTACACGAGGTTTCCTGAGATCCTTCATCAGCTGCTCAAGCGCTTCAGTGTAAACATAAAGACTTAGACGTGAAGCACAATGGCCCGTATGCGTCTGATCTGATTATTAAAAAAACTATTATTAGGCATAATTAACTAATCTGACACCAATTTAAGTCGAGCATATGTTGCTGTTAAAATATTATAGCTGTATTATCTCCCCGCATAACATTTAGGACGTCTGTTTAGACGGTTTTTGACGTGGTGCTTAAATATAATCGTTTGCTGGAAGGTATAAACACACATTTCTTAACGTGAAAGGTTATAAGTTGTAATTCTAATTGCTGCAATGTGGAGAATATTCCACTAGACGGCGCCTAATACCAAAAAATCTATTAAAAGTCTATTATCATGTAGTCGTGTACTCTGACTCTGACCAACATAGAATATAATTTAGATTTTTTTTACTTAATTATAATAACTATACTCACATAATGTATGCAGTCAAATACCTTCATGAGCCAATATCAGACAGTTTGTATTAACATTTCTCTAAATTTCTGACCACGTCCTGTAACATAAAAAGGGGCCATCAGAAGACATTCTGGCCAACTGTGTTAGCATAATTTTGTATCACGATATGTGTCTCGTGTAACCCAAAGAACCTGAACCCGAACACATGAGAGCGGTGATGATCCTGGTGGAATATCCTCATGTGACAGGAACTTTGGTCCAATCGGGACGATCGTGGATCAGCTGAATAATCTCCGCCACCCGCCGTGTGCGCCAATCTGCGAGGAAGACCAAGAAATCACGCTTCGGGTCCCGGTAACCCGCTCGGTTCTGGTGTGCGGGAGCAGCTGAGCCCTGTAGTATGCTGACCCAGATTAAGAAACTAAACTAAGCGGCTGCGATAAACTTCCCGGAATCCGGCGATAGAGGAGCTACCGTTGCGCGTTCACAGACGTGGGGGGTCGGGGTGGAGGTGGTTGGTGCTGGGGGGGACGGGTCCACCGATCACTCTTTTGTGCAGAAGTCCGCTCCATGCTACTACAATGGGTCACCTCGCCTTGCGAGCGTCCGGTTAGAGGTTCCGTGGATCCCCGCACGCTGCCTTGAGCGGCTCAGATTCGGACAGATTTCTTTACTGGGGGACAGAAAGGTCCATTTGGACCATGCCCGGCCGGAATAAGTACAACCTGGTGGACGATGTGGCGGACTCGAGAGTGCCACTTCACAACGAAGAGGCGTTTCAGCATGGAATACATTTCCAAGCCAAGGTGAAGCAGTCGTGCATAGCCTACAAACGTATGAGCTCACCTGTCTTCGTCCGGCGGTCCCGGGGGATTTATTCTGCTCACGGTTCTTTGGACGGGCCACCGTTTCTAACCCGGCTATGACGTCACAGCCCGGGCAAACGGGCTGCAGAGTTGGTCGGTTCTTCCACGCGCGCGCTGCACACGTATTAGTTAAAGGGTTTTAATTCCCCATCACCATGCTTTATTTGTGGGGGTTGAGAGAATCGCTTTCAAGCTTCTGGGACGATTTATTTGCGTTTAATTACTTGGATAAGGCGTTAAGAACTGGTTAGATAGTTGGCTAGATTATAGCCTACAGGACACGTGAAATACGACGTCCAACATTTACGCGTGGAACGTCCGTGGGTTTAATAGCAACCGGTCAAACTTGTGTGTAAGTTCAAACATGTGTAAAGTTGTTAGAAGTCAGATGTAAGCAGCACGCCGTTTATGCAGGTATACATGTAGAGTTTATCCTGCAATGGGAATATTTATGATGCATTTCCTGCTGCAGTGCTGATCCATAATCAATGCCTCCTTCTGAGGGATAAGAGAAAAATGATATTAGTAATAAAATATCTAGGAAACGATGAATGCCTCTTTTATTGTGGATATTGACCAGATTTGAATGTTAACAGGAAGACGTTAACTGTCCAAGTGCTGCTTCAGCACAAAACCTAAAAAAATCAAATTTCACTTAATGGTTAACTTAATTTGTTTTTTGTCACTTGACATTATGAGAGATACCTCACATGTAGTATATAAGCTAGCCTATCACGCACAGGTTTGCACAGGTTTGCACAGGTTTGCACAGGTTTGCACAGGGCAGAGGTTCAGGGCATGATTTTGGTAGGGGGGGACATGGGGACCACAGACTCCTGAGGTGAAGCACTGACTGCTGACTGTGCAAGTTTGCCTTCAGCTAAGGTAGAAATGTAAGTTCTGTGCTGTTCTGAGATCAGTTTTGCAGTGCTTTGCATGTCGGTTAATGACGAAAGCCGACAGGCTTTATGGAGAAGGAGCCGTTGCCAGGTGTGTTTGAAACAGTACCTTCTCAACAAAGTGTTCTTGTAATTGTGATCAGTCTCTAGCATTGCTTGAGTCGGCTCTTTGAAAGCCACGTGTAGCACACGTGAAGAGAGAAACTGCTTATCTGCGTGTGACTAATTGACGTTCCTGGTTTTGTGTTGCAGTATATTGGTAGTCTGGATGTCCCAAGACCCAACAGTCGCATGGAGATTGTGGCAGCCATGAGGAGAATCAGAGTGAGTTTGGGCCCTCTGGGTCTGTGTGTTAGATTGGGTCTGTATGTTCAAGTCAGCGAGAGGTCTGTGTCACACGTGCTTCCCTGAGTACACACGGAATAATGTGTGTGTACCATGGTCTCTGCAACGCTGGCATAATGCCAATAAACTACATACAGCATAGTGATGCATTTAAGAAGGACTGCAACACGATCTGTCTCTCTCTATCACACACACACGCAACACACACACACACACGCAACACACACACACACACACACACACGCATTCTCAAATCATATGAAAGAAATGAGAAATGAAAGATCATTTTATGTGGAAACAAAACTGTATCATTTTCCATCTGTTGTTTTGATTATGTAGTAGGGTTTGTGTGTGTGTGTGTATGTGTGTGTGTGTTTGTTTATGTTCTGTCAGTCTCATCACTCTCGATAACTCCCCATATCTTGGTCCGTTATAATTAGCTTGGATTTGCCACTTGATTGCATGGAGCAGGAGGTGACAGTGGGTTTCTTCTTAAATCCTGACAAGATGGCAGGAGGTTTGAGAACTTCACTGTAGGACCTGTGATCACAAACGCCAAAACCAGCAGACTGCACTGCTGGGTACAGCCATCGTAGCACCATCTCCTGCATGGTCATAACTTCATCATCATCTGGTACCTGTGTGAGAAACAGAACGGCACAGATGTCCAGCTGAGGTGCAGCTGGAGGAAGAAGCCCGATCTGTTTCTATAACAACCTCACTGTCACGGCTAACAGGCAAATAATCAGAGGTTTTTCATTTCTTTCCTGAAGTGAAACCTGTGTTTAAGTTTCACATCCAGTTTAACACATTGGGTTTATAGTTTTTGTGTATATCGATTTTTGCTGATTATTCATCAGGTGGAGGGAGTGAGTCTATAGTACAGTGGTGTTATTTGTGACGAAGACAAACGTTTGTGACTCTTCACATAGGATGCTACATTATTTATGAAATGTGTGATGACTTCACAAGAAAACACTTGAGCGTTTCCTCACAGGACGGCAGTTTTTTGATGGTGGAAACATTAGTCGTTGGGAGCGTGTATTTGGTCGTGTGCTTGTCTCCCATGGCTACGCTGTGCTTGCAGTGCTGGAGTGATCTGTCAGATATAACGATATGTGATGAATCCAGTTGCCATGGGGTAGAACTCACATGTAAGCCCAGATGTCTGTTCAGCTAGAGGCTACGTGGCGTTTCCTGTATTGTGGGCAGGTGCGGTGTTCACTGATAACATTTGCTTGAGGGTTGGTCCTTGGAATAGTGGAGGTTTTAGAGACTCGAACCTAAAGAAAGGTAACAAGTACGTTTGAGAAGTTTTGTTAAAATGTAGAAAATGTCTCTGATATGAAGGGGCAAAGGTGAAGTTTGTGTGGGTGTTTGTTTGTGTGTGTGTGTGTGTGTGTGTGTGTGTGTGTGTGTGTGTGTGTGTGTGTGTGTGTGTGTGTGTGTGTGTGTGTGTGTGTGTGTGAGAGAGAGATCTCTCTTTATTCTCTCATCTTTGCCAACTGTCCATCAAAAGATGAAGGAGAATGTGGCATTGTTCCTTAGGAGGTAAAACCTGTGGTAATGAAGATCTTGCATTATGTGTACTGTGTGTTGAAAAGTATTGTTTTCAAGTGATCTATGAACACTTTTGTCTGTTCAGTTCAACTCCTACTTACTCATAAAACATAAGAGTTATTTTTATTCGTTTTTAAATTCTGTCAAATAACCTCTACACAAGTAAAAAAAAATTACCTGTAAGAACAGAACAAAAATAGCTCAAATCAGGGAATCAGAAGTACTGAGAGTCTTCCGAGGTGATCCCTAGATTATTAATCATCCACCTGTTTTTTTTTTAGCTGGTTTAATTAGAGCCTGCTGTCATAGCAGAAATAATGATGCTTCCTTGCGAGTGGAGTCTGGTTTGTCATATGAGCAACATGACTGCAACAATAACAAACACTGCGGTGTCCCCTCTCTCTCTCTCTCTCTCTCTCTCTCTCTCTCTCTCTCTCTCTCTCTCTCTCTCTCTCTCTCTCTCTCTCTCTCTCTCACTCTGCGCCCCTGTTGTATATCTCATTCTTCCCACATTTTTGTTCTGATCCTGTTTCTCACCCCACTAACCCTCATTCGTTATCCTGTCATCTTGTGCCTCACAGGAGATTAATGGAGGTAATAACTGAGTTCCTCCATCTCTTTAGAGTGGTTCTCTTCACCACCTCTCTGAAGAGGGCTCTGACTGCTGAACTTCTGTGTCTCAGCCATTCAATATGGCTTCTTAATTTAGCATATTAATGGCTAAAATAACTGCAAATGACAAAAATATAGGAGAATGTGTCTGGATTTGGGCTCCAGACACACGGTGGTTTCTGCTGCTATCGGCTGTAATTTGGAGGGATGGACCTCTTGATGAGGCGATGTCTGGAGGGAATGTGCAGTGTCATCGTGGCATTTGTATGTGTGCAACACAGTAAACCAGTGTTTAGAAATACTGGGCTAGAAATACTGTGGTTGTTAGCATGGGTTGGTGCAATCGTGGTGTTAAGGTGCCCCTTGAGATTTGGCATGCTGCCGTGTGTTTTGTAACAGTAATCGTGGTAGTCGATTGTATGCATTTTTTTCTTTGTAATACTCTAGACTAGAGCAAGCTGCGTGTGTGTGTGCGTGTATGTGTGTGTGTGTGTGCATGCTTGTGTGTGTGCACGTGTGTGCAATCTTGTGTGTGTGTCTGTGTGTGCGCATGTGTGTGTGTGTGTGTGTGTGTGTGTGTGTGTGTGTGTATGTGTGTGTGTGCGCACATGTTTATACATACTTGGACGAAAGAGAAAGTAAATAATTAGGAGATGTGAGATTGTTGGAATGAGTAAGTACATTTTCAATGGAGATGAATCAGTTCAGAGGTGAAATGTCGTGGAGATACAGGGGTCTGGACTTCCTGCATTTGTGGTCTGTAGTGTTGAACAGTGTTCAGTCTGGTTCCCAGTCTGGTCTTACACCAGCAGCACATTCA
Source organism: Brachyhypopomus gauderio (assembly GCF_052324685.1). Classification (NCBI taxonomy): domain Eukaryota; kingdom Metazoa; phylum Chordata; class Actinopteri; order Gymnotiformes; family Hypopomidae; genus Brachyhypopomus; species Brachyhypopomus gauderio. Next base: position 6,135,939 of record NC_135217.1, read on the forward strand.
TGCCAAAGTACCTTAACGTGTACACCCTGATGCAGGAGTGTGAAACCCCTGAAAGAGAGAAGCAACAACGCCAAGAAGCTTTGTTCATAGAGAACTTTTTCATGGGGGTTTTATAACATTTATTTATATATGTGCTTTTTACAGCAGGCTTTATCAGAAAGCAGATTTACAAATGTCTGGGCCCAAGCTCCCCGGAAGCGTGATAAAGGCAGTGAGGACAAACTCCCTGAGAGTATGAGGAAGAAACCTTCAGAAGAACCAAGACTCAACGGGGGGACCTGTCCTCCTCTGGGTGATGTCAGATAGTACAAGAAGAACAGACATTGTCAATAAAAAGGGAAAGAAATACAAAAAATACAGAAATGCAGAAATATAGAGAGGTACAAAAGGATGAAAGCAGAGAAAGCAGTAGGGATGTTTTAGCATTAGCAGAGAAAGCAGTAGGGATGTGTTAGCATTAGCAGTTGAATGTCAGAACGATTATTTCAGAGAAAAATAACAATCATATTGCTGACAGGATATGGGTTGCTCTGATGGCATTGTTAACATGTAATGTGAAAATCTAATGCAAATAACAAAATAGAATAATTGATATAATTAAGGATAATGGAAATGGAATAAATGAATTTTAAAAGTACACATGAAGCGTTTGTGAGTGAAAGCTAAAGCTAATCCTTAAGGTCTGCTGAGACCATACAGTGCTTTGTGTGAGGAAAGCTTGTATTTAACTTGGTAGGACTTGGTAGGCGACAGTCAGCCAGGGGAACTGGGTAATGGTAGAATGTGTTATTCAGAGTCCTTGCAGATGATGAGGGAAAGGGTGGCGTCTAATTGGTCCTGAAAGTAGTTTCAGCATCTCTCAGACTGAGCTGAGACAGATCACAGCCGGCCATTGTTACGGAACTGAAGTAAGCAGCAATTAAAATTAAAATAAGAAGAGTAAACGAGAAAAATTTTAGTTTTGTCAATATTTAGCTTAAACGCATCTGATTAATGTTAGTATCAGAGATACAAACGTATATCTCACTGTTTTCTGCATAGCCATGTAAGTTAAGACCCTGTCAGTGAATTATCTGACTGAGGGGGAGAGGATATATGTGATGAGCAGAGCTTAGAACCTTGAGTGAAAGAATAGGAAAAGGTGTGTAATTCAATAGATCAAGTGGATCATGGCCTGATGGGATTGGTGAGGGTGAGATCAGGGGGTTGATCCTGGACCATGTTCTTAACAATCAGAAGATCTTAACCGTGATGGTAAATCACAGTCTACCACAATTACACACAAGGTTTTTCATGGCAAGGTTTAACTACAAGACTACAGCCTGATGGAACAACCCAGCATAGAGCATTTTCATTTAATTTCTTTTATTACTTAAGTCTCCTTTAGGGGCAATTCATTTGTGAAGACTGCTGGCCTAAAATCATTCAATGTGGTGGGGATGATTAATTTTTGGAACTGAAACGACTGTTGCTTGCTTCCATAATTGCTTCCAAGGGCATGGATTAAAGTCTCAGTTCACTATAAAACATTTAAATATGCAAATTATTATTTGGTCCAAATAGTTTTTTCAGTAACTGCATGTTGTAAACACATTTCATTATGTATGATCAAACAACAGGTGTGATCACCATCTGGATCACAGTGTTTTAACAACCCCCTCCTCTTTCACCATTTCTATTATTACACAGAAACGGTGATCGTGTGTTAATACACTCATGCTGCGTCCTGCACTGCTCACCAACAAAATATACCACTTAAGCACCATTCACGGCTTTAAGCACCATTTATGGCTTTCAAATCCGTCATCGCGGGTATTTTTTATATCACGTTTGTCTAGGATGTGTGATCGTATTAGATTTCTCTTTAAACAAGACGGGAGCAGAAAGGGGAAGAGGGGGATGAGCGGAGAGTGAGGAGATGGAGATCAGAGCGGAGGAGGGCGGCTCGGTGAAAGGAAGAAGAGCCCCATTGTTGTGGACAGACTGGGAACAGATGTAGAGCGGCGGCTTGTGTAGACCAGTGCCCGCCGCCTCCACCTCTACTCCACCCGTCCTCCGTCCACCCCGGCCTCCAGACACCCATCGGCATGCGAGGGCCCTCCGACACCCGCCTCTGGTTCTGGCGTGCGGCCGCACGGGTCGATCACGTGTTTGGTCCTGGGGCCCTGCTTGTGCCATGTTCCAGCGACCAGCCAACACCAGGCACGCGAGGGCACAGAGGTCTCTGGAGTTCAAGATGGGACGTTTGGAACATGAATGCTCCCTCCCTCCAGCAGCACTGGGGACGGCGCTCCCGCCCTGATCCGGCCCTTCTTTACGACGAGTTCTCCAGGGAGCTGCTGGATCTATTATCTGTATTGTCAGGCTGCTTTCAGATGGGTGACCTTTGCTCTCAGTGCCTTGATCAGAATGGGGGCATTACTACCTCTATGTGCAGTGCTTTTCATTATCAAGGGGTTTTAAGGGATGTGCAGTTTTATAGCCTTTACAGTTCACATCAGGAAAGTGCAGAGACACTCTTGACTGTCCCCATCCACACAGGTCCAAGAGGTCTGCTAAGTGGACATGGGTGTCTTTTACATTTCAGACAACCTTACAGCCATCGTTTTGCTCCAGTCTGCAGATGTCACAGCTGAGGCTCTCGGTCTGCAACACTGTTTATTTTCAGGCAAATGTATTTGTTTATTAGCACTCATAAGTGCTGACTGCTTTGTCTACAGGAGTGGAGGGAAAGGCTTCTGACACACGTATTCATACACATGCAAAAATGTCTCTCTCTCTAACATTACTACCACATTTCTACAAAAACTTCAACAAATTAATTGGAAATGTGTGCGTACGTGCTTTTCACGTGTTTAATGGCCCAGGCAAACCACTCAGTCTCTGGCTGCCATGGTAATTTGGCACCACAGGGCTCCTCCCTCTTCTTTGCCGAACCCCTCCCCCTTCACTCTTTCTTTCACATCCTGGGGTCACTTCAGACTAAGTAGTGACATGAGGCCCATTGCCTCATATCACCATAGCAACTCCCATCGCTGTCAAAACATGCTCCACAAGTGTGTGTGTGTGTGTGTGTGTGTGTGTGTGTGTGTGTGTGTGTGTGTGTGTTTGCTTGCACTGGGTGGTTCCGGGGCTATGAGTGTACATGTGAGCAGGAATAGCTAAACAAAAAGGTGCTTAGGAGGGTGAAGTTCACTTGAATAGGCTTGGAATACACAAACACCTACAGTAGGGCTTGGCATACTCCAACTCTCATTTTATTGTGGTTTAGTTTGTTTTAGAATCGATTAATCTGCGTTGGTGGAGAGGGCAGAGCTAAACCCGACATGGAAACATGGTACTCTATGTAGCATTATGAACACTCTAAGCATCATAATGAATCAGGCATCATCATAAACACTATTAAGCATCATTTAGAACTCTCTAAAGCAACATTGAACACTGCATTATGAACACACTGGGCATCATTATGAACACTGAGCATCATTATGAACACATTAGACATCATTATGAACACACTAGTCATCATTATGAACACACTAGCCATCATTATGAACACACTAGACATCATTATGAACACTGAGCATTATTATGAACACGCTAGGCATCATTATGAACACACTAGACATCATTATGAACACACTAGGCATTATTATAAACACTGAGCATCATTATGAACACACTAGTCATAATTATGAACACACTAGTCATCATTATGAACACACTGGTCATCATTATGAGCACACTAGTCATCATTATGTACACACTAGTCATCGTTATGAACACACTAGTCATCATTATGAGCACACTAGCCATCATTATGTACACACTAGTCATCATTATGAACACACTAGTCATCATTATGAACACACTAGACATCATTATGAACACACTAGTCATCATTATGAACACACTAGTCATCATTATGAGCACACTAGTCATCATTATGAACACACTAGTCATCATTATGAACTCTGAGCATTATTATGAACACGCTAGGCATCATTATGAACACACTAGACATCATTATGAACACACTAGGCATTATTATAAACACTGAGCATCATTATGAACACACTAGTCATCATTATGAACACACTAGTCATCATTATGAGCACACTAGTCATCATTATGTACACACTAGTCATCGTTATGAACACACTAGTCATCATTATGAGCACACTAGCCATCATTATGTACACACTAGTCATCGTTATGAACACACTAGTCATCATTATGAACACACTAGACATCATTATGAACACACTAGGCATTATTATAAACACTGAGCATCATTATGAACACACTAGTCATCATTATGAACACACTAGTCATCATTATGAGCACACTAGTCATCATTATGAACACACTAGTCATCATTATGAACACACTAGCCATCATTATGAACACTGAGCATTATTATGAACACGCTAGGCATCATTATGAACACACTAGACATCATTATGAACACACTAGGCATTATTATAAACACTGAGCATCATTATGAACACACTAGTCATCATTATGAACACACTAGTCATCATTATGAACACACTAGTCATTATGAGCACACTAGTCATCATTATGTACACACTAGTCATCGTTATGAACACACTAGTCATCATTATGAGCACACTAGCCATCATTATGTACACACTAGTCATCATTATGAACACACTAGACATCATTATGAACACACTAGGCATTATTATAAACACTGAGCATCATTATGAACACACTAGTCATCATTATGAACACACTAGTCATCATTATGAGCACACTAGTCATCATTATGAACACACTAGTCATCATTATGTACACAGTTCCCAGCTGTCCCTTTGCCTCCAGGCCAGTGTGCAATGTCTCTTCATCCATACATCTCCTGACCTTGTCCATTTGTGGTTGCATGGTTCACGTGAACATTCAGAGTGATGTTGTTGACATACACACACACCGTTTTCATGTGTTGTCATAACTCTGAGACTGAACAAGCAAACACATATTAATTCGACATACTGCTGGAGAACTGTTCCTCTTGTTTGTTCCTCTTGGCAGTGTTTGCCGAGAATTCCTTTGAGGCTCTTATACCTGTTTACTCTTCCTGTGTAGTGACCTCTGGTTTCACTCTGCTGTGGGCTTTGCTGTCAGAGCCACAGTCGCTCACATCCCCCTCAAAGTAGTTCATCCTTTTGGCCTTTGTTCAGTAAACATTTCCTCAGTTGAATCACTCCAGCTCATTTGAATAGGGGGAATGTGACAAGCTGAGGAAGTGAGGAAAACGACAACACAACCCATGTTTCCATACATGATTCTCACGCTTTTTTAACAGCTCACGTGAAACGTGTCATGGAAATTTCTACTTGAATGACAGAATCAAACGTCTTCCCTCACTGCCTCCAACAACCAAGCTTTGTACCAACAATGTCTCAGAACACTTACGTGCCAGATTCTGATTGGCTGATGTTGAATTGTCTCTTACCTCTCCATAGAAATAATCTTATAATTGATACCACAAAATTGTGATAGTTATTTTAGGCTTGGGTGTAGCTGCTTGGCTATGGAAGCACCGTTAGATGGAGGTCCCCACACACAACTGTCACGCTGATGTTGCTTTGAGCGCCATTTTGGAACTGCGTAGTGGAGTGCAGCAGCAGAGGACAGGTGACGTTTACCTGCTAGACCCTGTAACACTCAGGAGTCCTGACACTTCCATTTCACAATAATAGCACGTATTGACTTATTGATCTGGTTGGGAAAACATTTCATAAACTTGTGGGAAAGTTAGCATTGTATGATGCATTTAAATGGCAAATTTAAAGTCACAGAACTTTTCTGTACAGACCATTCAACTGCCAGTGCTTGTGCAGTTCATGTGCTGCTATTTTTTTGCTTATTTTACCCACATTAGCCTTGTTTTGTTCTTTGTCTTACTGCTCTGTAGAAGGGCGTGCTCTTATTTTGCTCTTTGCCTTACTGCTCTGTAGAAGGGCGTGCTCTTATTTTGCTCTTTGCCTTACTGCTCTGTAGAAGGGCGTACTCTTATTTTGCTCTTTGCCTTACCGCTTTCAGCTTAACCTCATGCCTCATCTCTAATACCTGCTACGTCACATTTATCTTGTGTGATCTACGAGCAGCAGATCTTCTGGCCTGAAATTAAAGAATCTCTTCCAAGCAAACGTTTCCTAATTAATATCGGCACTATCAGCCAAACGTGTCCCATTTTTATGTGAATGAAAACAAGAGCAGGAGGGTTTTTGATGCCCTTCAGTTCATTCTGCTCTTAAGCCTCAGATCAGGCAGCCTGTGTTTAAGCTGCAAGCAATTTCAAGTAGGAACACATCAACATAATACAGGAATGTGGTCATTATTGCTCAGGTTTAAAATGGACAATTCTCTTTCTTTCTCACTCACATTCTGACACACACACACACACACACACACACACAGACACACACCGTCTACCCGCAAGCAACCATCCTTCTCATCTACTGATCTTAAGGGCCTCTAAATCCGATTGAGTGCACACTGATGTAAGCCTGCTAATCCTTTGTGAGGGTAAACACTGACGTTACATTAATGACAACGAACCAGCTGCACAGTCACCGTAGTGTGAATGTGACTTCGTAGCATTGAAACTGCAGTGAGGAGTGGAGAGGCCAGCTATAGGCTGTGCTACCAATGTGAAAGACGTTACACCATTCTCTATTCTTTCTGGTGTTTAACATGAAAGTCAAAAAATGATTCTACTGTATATTTAATCCAAAAAAGCTTAGGGGATTGTGATCTGTGTAGATTCTAAGAGATAAAGGCCCAGGGCTTCTGTTCCTGTGCAAACATGATGTTTATTAATCCTCCAAGTAAAAGACATTGGATGCTTAATTCCATAGTAATCTTCCTGCAGCTGCACTGTCTCCACTATCTCTTACCGCTTCAACCTCCAACCTAAAACTCTGCTCCATCTCTTACCGCTTCAACCTCCAACCTAAAACTCTGCTCCATCTCTTACCGCTTCAACCTCCAACCTAAAACTCTGCTCCATCTCTTACCGCTTCAACCTCTAACCTAAAACTCTGCTCCATCTCTTACCGCTTCAACCTCCAACCTAAAACTCTGCTCCATCTCTTACCGCTTCAACCTCCAACCTAAAACTCTGCTCCATCTCTTACCGCTTCAACCTCCAACCTAAAACTCTGCTCCATCTCTTACCGCTTCAACCTCCAACCTAAAACTCTGCTCCATCTCTTACCGCTTCAACCTCCAACCTAAAACTCTGCTCCATCTCTTACCGCTTCAACCTCTAACCTAAAACTCTGCTCCATCTCTTACCGCTTCAACCTCCAACCTAAAACTCTGCTCCATCTCTTACCGCTTCAACCTCCAACCTAAAACTCTGCTCCATCTCTTACCGCTTCAACCTCCAACCTAAAACTCTGCTCCATCTCTTACCGCTTCAACCTCTAACCTAAAACTCTACTCCATCTCTTACCGCTTCAACCTCCAACCTAAAACTCTGCTCCATCTCTTACCGCTTCAACCTCTAACCTAAAACTCTACTCCATCTCTTACCGCTTCAACCTCCAACCTAAAACTCTACTCCATCTCTTACCGCTTCAACCTCCAACCTAAAACTCTGCTCCATCTCTTACCGCTTCAACCTCCAACCTAAAACTCTGCTCCATCTCTTACCGCTTCAACCTCCAACCTAAAACTCTACTCCATCTCTTACCGTTCAACCTCCAACCTAAAACTCTACTCCATCCCTTACCGCTTCAACCTCCAACCTAAAACTCTGCTCCATCTCTTACCGCTTCAACCTCCAACCTAAAGCTCTACTCCAGGGGTGCCCACAGTTTTCAGCTTGCGAGCTACTTATAAGATGACCAAGTCAGAAAGATCTACCGGGGTGGCGGCGAACGTAATTTGTTGAGCGGGGGGTGGGGGGGGGGGGGGGGGTGGCGAACGTAATTTGTTGAGCGGGGGTGGGGGGGGTGGGGGGGGGGGGTGGCGAACGTAATTTGTTGAGTGGATTGCAAATTGGCTACCGTGGATGTCAGTCAAAATACAACTGTCAGTGCAAATGTGCGATTCATCTACTACTATTTTATGTGACGCGATCTACGCACATTCCTTCGCAATCGACCGACACTTCCTTCGCGATCGACCGGTCGACGTAATGAGCACCCCTGCTCTACTCCATCTCTTACCGCTTCAACCTCCAACCTAAAACTCTACTCCATCTCTTACCGTTCAACCTCCAACCTAAAACTCTACTCCATCCCTTACCGCTTCAACCATAAGCCCCTCTCAACCTCCTGATTCAACACCCAACCTAAAAGGCCTGGAAAAGTCAGGAGCAGCAAGTTCTGAAGTTTTGATTCATTAACAAACAGTTAACACGTGATTAACAGATAGCATCGGGTCCCCTCATGTAAGAGACCCCTCATGGAATAATGCTCAATTACAATGGGGGAACCTTTCCGTCTGAAGCTTGGGTAGCTCAGTATATTTACAGAAAATGTAAACTCACCACTTTAGTTTAAACTAGACAAATTCGTAAAGGTCACTGGGATCATGCTGTTCCCTTAATCTACTGGCAAGCCAGTGTGTCCAGACCACTCAGTTCCTTGAATCAAATTTTTTACGCCAGTATTTTAGTCAAGCTGAACTGTCTGCATTATAAATTTTAGTTTTGGCATTGGTACAGTCTTAATTTGTTTAAAAAATCTATAGCCACTGGCTGTTTCAGTGTGACATTATAATTAATAATTAATAATGAAAGGTTTATGAGCACTCGTAGCAGTCTGACACTGAAGTATAAATCAGCCGTTAAATGTTGTTTATTTTGAGGTCGTAGAATCACCCAAGCGAACCTCAAATCCAGGTTCCTGTGGGTTAAAGGCAATAGATCTGCAAGCACAGTGTTTACAGATAACTATGGGAATACAGAGCTTTTACTGTGCAGGTACACACACAGAGAACACAGAAACACAGTCAACACAAATGTGCACAGAGAACCAGAAGCACAGTCCACTCACACACTCAACACTCAAACCATGTCGGAGGGCAAAGGTCAGTACTTGCACTTGCTGTGTACCTCAGCGAGGTTGTGTGTGTGTCGGTCAGCCTCGTCCTGATTTAACCCTCCGCATTCTTGTGAAGAGAACGTGTGTGCTTGTGTACATTAAGCATGTGTACATGGCCTTGATTGTGCTGTTCGATCTACTAGTGAGACGCTTGAAATACAACAGTCACTTGATTTGATGTAGAGCCCATCTAGGTTACATTTTAGAACTGCATGTGTTGTTCTGTAACTCATTTGGTATTTCATTGTAAAGATTTCTCCTCGGCTTTTACAGCACACATTACACTGTGGATGGTCTATATATAAAAATCCATATAAAAGTATGGCCTTGGCTCAGGCGTGGCCACCATGTATTTTCCTTTTTCTTCCCTTTATGAGGAGATAAGTCCCTTCCTCGTCTGTTTTTAAAGGCTGATGTTAGCTGGGCTTTGTGACTATCTGATCTGGTAATTAGCTCCTGGGTTGACTGCAGTGCATCTTTTGGACAGCGTCTGGGATTTGAAGCCGCAGCATCTGAAAGGGTTTCATTGCAATTGAGTTGAGTTCTCCTTGTTTTCGGGAACAAAGACGGCAGTCAGAGAGAGACAGGTGGGTGTGGCCAAAGAAAGTGAGGGACAAAGAAAAGAGAATGAGGCAAAAAACAAAAACCTGAACGCCATGTTATTGTCAAGACGGCGAGACAAAAGTGCTTTGGATGAAAAGTAAGGGGATACCAGGAAGCTCAATGGCAGAGAACGCGTAGATCACAGAGAGATATGCAAATGAGAAAGGTGTGGCCCGGGGGCACAGGGTGGAGCACAGACCAGCTGGCTCCTCCCACCCACACACCCTGCCTGTGGTGCTGGAGTTAATGAGAAAGCTGTCAGAAACCGAAATGAGTTAGGGATGCGACGTCTAGCCAACCTCACTGATAACATCGCTAAAAGAAATTACAGGCAAATAATCTTTTTGATTAGTTGTGACCACATCTCTTCACTGAGAGAAGAAAACACGAGTCAGGTATGTTGGAACTGAACATGCGGTGTGTGTGCTTGTACAAACGGGATAGTTCCCCCCTTTAGCCACGTCCTGACGTGAGCCAGGGGGTTCTGTGGACATGTTCACAAAACACTTTTTGTTTGTTGTAATGCATGCGTGACAGTGACCCCAGCATCTCCCCAATAGAAACTTCTGTTCTGTCGTCTTGTGCATAAAGCTGTGGTTGGACAGTGCCAGTGCAGTGGTTCAAGAGCTGAAGTGCTCTCTCTCTCTCTCTCTCTCTCTCTCTCTCTCTCTCTCTCTCTCTCTCTCTCTCTCTCTCTCTCTCTCTCATTCACACACACACACACACACACACACACGGATTCAGTTGTACGCTGTCTGATTCAAGTTGAGCGGGAACGCCACTTGAGCAGGCAAGCCCGAGTAGACGGCAACTACACACTGCGAGTCCCACACTGGGTCAAGGTCATCGTCATAGAAACCACCACTGTAACCAGCACTTGGCCCTCACGTTCCCGCTGTCCAAAAAAAGCGAAATGGGCAGAGTACAGCGACTGCTTCCTGTGTCAACACTTCCTGCCGTTAACACACGGGCGTGGATACGGGCCAGCAGGAGCGCTGTCTGTAAAAAAGCCTGCTCAACAAAACCTGCTCACAGTTGTTGATCTTACGAGTCAAGGGCCCAGTGACATGAGAGCTAAGAAAGCTGACGTGAACCCTGTCTGCATCCTTTCCCCAGCCTGTGCGCTCCTCTGCTTTTGAGTCTTAGCTTAAATTAAAACGTTCAGCTTACCAGTGCATGAAGGAGATGAGGGTAGGGCCATGTCTCCACACACACCCCTCCAGAGGGAGCACGAGGTCACATTGCATTAGTAAGTCACTGCTCATTTAAAAATCAATTTTGACTTTTTCCCCCATAAGGGGCTCAGGCACTCCCACAGAGTCCCCTCTGTGTTAATAAAATGGGCTTCCTGACACACCCCTTACAAATGTTCAGAAATGTGCAGTATGCACAAGCTCTGGATAAGGTGACAGGAAACTATGGTGGAGGTGGTCTTATCAGGGAGGCTTCCTCTCTTGTGTGTGAGTTTGGCAGAAAGGCCAGCAGGCATGCGTACACATACATCAACACTGGTCAAATGAGCTTAAAAGCGAGAGAGAGAGAGAGAGAGAGAGAGAGGGATGGGTTTACCTTAATGGGCTGCTTGTCTGTCCATCATTAAGACCTCTGGGAATTTCTGCCTGTGTTGAATTAAATTTTCAGAGAAAGTCCTCATCATCCAGTTTATCACCCATAATACCTCTTAACTTTTACAGGAAGTGGGAGCATGGTTAAAAGGGTATTATGGTGATGTTCTGGTTGTGTACAACACTAGCTTTAGCTCAAGTCCCCCATGCCATGCTTTATTATTGTTTATTTGCGGAAGCTGTCATGGGGAACAACCGTTTGTTAAAAATCCCAAAGTGAAACTCGTGCGACAAACAACAGACAACAAATGTGAAATAAATACGTTTGGCAGGCCAGAGCAGCACAGCCGGCAGTCAGGATAAAGTGGAACAGCTACTGACAACGCAAACAGGAAACTTAACGGCTTAAATACATACATTAATGAGGTTAGGAAAGATGGCCACGTGACACAAGCAACAGGTTAATAAGAGGGCGTGGCTACAAATGGAATTAACAACACAAACAAGGTCGTGGCAAGCTAGAGCACGTGGGTCAGGAGCGCATGGTCTGTGGTTGTGGACAGTATATCTGAGTACTTATGTGTATGGGAACATTTCATTTTGTATAATACAGTTTAATACTTTTATGCATGTAGCACTAAGATGTTTAGAGAAAAAAACGTAATTACTTCTTTACACATTTCAGTATGTGTATGATGCAGAGGTGCGTCTCGAGCCGGTACGTTTGTTACAAAACCGAGAGTAAAACACGAGCGACAAACAGACAACAAACGCGACACAAATACGCTTTGGCAACTGCGCCTCAGGCAGGACAGAGCACGAGCAGCACAGCCCGCAGTCAGGATAAAGTGGAACAGCTACCGACAAAGAAAACGGGAAACACAACGGCTTAAATACATACATTAATGAGGTTATGAACAATAGGCACGTGACATAAGTAACAGGTTAATAAGGGGGCGTGGCTACAAACGGAATTAACGCAACACAAACAAGCTTGTGGCAAGCACGTGGGTCAGGACCTCGTGGTAGCGCTGTGGCAATGCTTGCACTGGTGGAACTGTTATTTAAAAAACTACAAAATGTTTCACTTTCAGTTGTGTTAAAACTGCAGTGTTGAGCAAGCTTTAGACCTTTTAAGTGTTCTTGCAATAGATTCAAAAGTTTTATTACAGCAAAATAACACTGTAATAATACTATACTGTCATTACTGTGCATCTGCTACAGTTGGGGCTGGTCCTGCTGGTTGAGAACATACCAGAGCTTCCTCCTTAATACTCATAAAATGCTTCTAGAACATGACTCGCTGAAGCACAAAGAACGATAATGGGAATGTGACCGACAGCTTCGTCCTCCCGCCACGAGCAGAGACATCCTGTTAAATAGAAATGATTATGTTTAATGTTTGTCATTAAAATTCTCCTCTTAGATCTCTTATCTTTTGTTCTCTTCAAATAAGGTGTTTGCAGATGATGAGTGGTAAGGAACAAGGAAAAGCACGTTTTTTATTTGCCTTAGGGTGGCCACATGACATCTTCCTATTCTCTACACAGAATCAAGGCGCAGGAAAGCAGAGATCCCGCCAGCCTCCTGTTCTCCGTTGCCGTTCCCTAGCAGAGCAAACATGCCTTTGTTCCCCTTTACCGCGACTCGGTTCCCAGGTCCCGCCCATTCCAACGGCAAACCCGCACCAGCAGAGCGACTCTTGGGAAAGATCACTAACATCATCCTATCAGGTCTCTGATTCCGCCTGCACAATCCCATTTCAGACTTGGCTTGGACACGAAAATCCAGGAGGGGAAGGTCCCGTGGGCCGTTCTCCGCCTCACGCCTCTGCAGGACAGGAAAGCAGGTTCAGGAGCCCTTACCCCGCACCGTGCGTGCCCTGTAGCGGAGAGATGTCAACGGGTTTGCTGATGCTGCGGTTTTATTTCGGGTGTGGGCGTGAAATGTTTGTGCTGAGTCAAACGGCCTGTAAACACAGCCGGATCACCTCAAAGAGAAGAGGATGTACTGGTCACACTGGATAAGATCAAAGAAGCTCAGCTGATCGAAAAACAACACAAAAGCAACAATCGAACCCGTGCCGCGTTAAACAGCCCAGCGAGACACACAGTACAGACACACTCCTTTCGGATCTGTTGCTTCGTGGAACTCCTGCACTGACTCGCCCTTTTCAAAGTGAAATGAATATTTTCTGTGCAGCTCTGGAACAAAACATCCTGTGGAAAAAAAAAGAGTAAAAGTTGCGCAAGGTGGACCTCTTTATACAGCAAACTGGTCCCGAGAGCAGTCGTGTCCCGTGTGGCGCTAGAGGTTCAGGAGACCAGGTATCTTCATCTCACCATGCTGCCTCCTTAAGAACATGCCAGGCCAGATTTATCAGCTGCTTTCTTAGTGGTCGTTCCAAGTGGCACTGGTTTGTATCGGTTTTAGATAAAATAGATTAAAAAAAAAAATTCATTATTATTATATCAAAATTAGAATGATTCAGCACACTAGACTGACCCAGAAATCCAACAAGAGACCATCTTTCTAGGTATAAGCAAAGCACAATTCCCCACTACCCCCCCCCCCCCCCCCCCCACACACACACACACACACACACTCATGTACGCAGACACACACACAAACACACCTTTATTTGTAGACCTTATCAGGATATGGAGGTTATTCACATCACATTTTACTACACAAATGTAACAGCAAAAACCTAAGCCTAATCTTAACCTTGAAAACCCCAAATTTTACTTTTTGTATAACAAAGAAACAAAATACAGTTTTGCAACAAAAAAAAAACCCCTATTAAAACACATGCAAACTAAAGCACTGCATCCTCGATAAAGAGTCACAGTAAGCAGCATGTCGTCAGTGACCAGACGAATCGAAGACCAGACGATTCACGATGATTCACTAGCATTGTTCACTATTATTCACAACCCTAAACACAGTGCACCACCGCGAGCTCAGTGCAGTGCCTGTGGGAGTGTGGGAGGACCCCTCCATGTTGGAGACTTTAGGATGGCTTCAGTACGGAGAAACAGAACAGAGTAAATAATCTTTCTAAATAAAGTGAAGGAAGGATAATGAAGGAGGAAAGGAAGTGATGGCTCGTCTGAAATATAAAGCAGCGTGTGGCGCGTGCGGTAATGACAGCAGCTTCAGGGGAGTCGGGGGGAGTGGCAGCGATGGTGTTGACGGGGCTGGCAGACCCATCACGGCTACCTCACGTTGTACACGAGGCAGTGCATTAGTGAAACTGCACACCGACTCTACCACAAGCTACCCTACCCCACCCCCGACACACATACTTAATCTTTCGTATACTTATACCACAGTTTCTCTCTCTCTCTCTCTCTCTGTGTCTCTCTCTCTCTCAATCACTCTCACTCTTGGCTTAGAAGAGACAAACAGGCATTGTGCACTGGATCAGTGCTGTGTGCTTGCGAACGCGAGAACACATGTTAGTTCAGACGGGGACATTGACTTCAGTGATGAATACCCTTAGACTTCCAGCAGCGAATCATTCAGCTCCAGGAAGTTATTCAGTGGCTGTTCAGAGAATCTTCTGCCCAGACGTCACAGGGTGAAATCATGCAAATAGGTGTGTGGACACACTGGGACTTGAGCCTCCAGTTGGAAACGCCGAGCTCTACCCAATCAAATTCTCAGCATCCCATGCAAAGAGTTGCCCCGTCTCTGCACCAATCATGAATCAGTACCTAAATGCCTCAGTTTGTTTCACATCAACGTGATGTAATGCCGAGAGGAGATTGAGACGATTCTCTTAAACAGCACTTACTGTGTCTGGCTAAGGGAATAAATATGGGATATGAATTTGCTTTCAATTTTGTAGAGGTTCAGAGAGAGAGGGGGAGAGATAAAGATCAGAATTAGAGAACGGTGCTTACTTGTGCCAAGGTATGAACAATAAAATCACACCTGCCCAAAATATTAATTTCCCTTCCCTACCTGTTTCTTCATGTCACACAGCCTCAGTTTAAACTTGCCTCCGATAATGTCCAAAACACCTGTATAATATTTTTAGGGATGGTAAGTGGAGTTAGATTACTGCTGTACTTAAACTGGATCCCAAATGGCAGCAGCCCCTTCGAGAGATCTGGAAGAGATTCCAAGCTGCACCTGCATCTGTTTAGCAGGTTAAAACACTATGAACTATGAAACATCTCAGAATCATTTGGGTGATGTGTGAAGTATGTAAAGTGTTCTGACATGCTCAATCGTACTCCACAAATCTGAATCAACTTGTGCTCTGCTCTGACTCAGCTAAATATTACGACGCTGCAGTTTAGTTTATCTTCCAACAACTTCATACAGGCTGTTAAAGTCGGAGTACTTTTCCATAGTGAGAACGTTTATGGTGTGATTTGTTTGTTCGGTTGCCTTGTTCATCAACCATCCTATTTTTGTCTTATAGTATGAGTTCAAGGCCAAGAGTGTTAAGAAGAAGAAGGTCAACATCGTGGTCTCCGTGGACGGCATGAGAGTCGTCCTGCGCAAGAAGCAGAAGGTGGGTCATGTGACCTTTCCACCTTGTTTTTCATTGGTTTTCTGTAAAGCGAAGAAGATAATTGCATTAGTGATTGGAGGCGGTATTATGCAAATCTATACTAATTGGCTCTCATTGAATATTCGAATCGGCTCATTCATTGGAAACAATGTAAATACCGGTAATTTCTGACATATTACAATTGTCATTCACAGAGGAAGGAGTGGACTTGGGATGAGAGCAAAATGGTGGTGATGCAGGACCCCATATACAGGTGAGTCTGTGCTCAGAGGGGTTACTTTCTGTTCAAATTCAGCTCTCTATTAATTATGCATTCATCTAATGATAGTAGGCTATAGTTGGTCAAATCATAAATTATTTAAACATGCTGAAAAGGTTTATTTTATTTTGATAGTCCTAGCTTGACCAGGCCTATAGAAAGGACTTTTAATGATGAAATACAATGAAAGCGGTTGAACATTTTGAAACCTGTGTTATTGTCTTCCAGCTTATGTGGGCAGATTAATATACATATTTTGACATGCTGCATATGTGGCATTAAAGTACTGTTAATAACCACATATTTGACTAAAAACCCACTGTTACCCACAAACCCACAAATTTCATGAAAAGCTGTTTCTTCTTTATGATGTGAATATATAGCAATACCCTCAAAATAGTCTGATGACCCAGAAAATAAAGGTTATTTTATGCAGAACAAGAATTTCTGTATTATGAATGGCCATTTCCATAAAAGCCTTTACTTTCATTGTTAGATTGTGCCTTCGACAACCATGTTGAAAAGAAAGCTAACGTGAAATGCACCGAAAACTGTAAGCAAGACAGCCATCAAACACAAGAGTATATTACAAGGACACTGACATGAGATGTGTTTGTGACACTGACATGAGATGTGTTTGTGACACTGACATGATATGTGTATATACGATCAAATGATCAGTAAATGTCAAGGTGCTGGAACATGTGTTCATAGTGTAATAATTATATATAATATTAAATTAAATATAAATACATTAAGGATTTGGTATTTCAATATATAGAATATCACTATGAAATCTATATTTCAGTTCAAATATTGAATTCATATGTTGTCACTAAGTACATTCTCAGAGAATCTAGGTCCAGGCCTTTAGAAAAATAACCTTGAAATGACGACTAAATATTTGGCAGGGGTAATTAGATTATTCACTAGGTCCGAGACTCCATACAGCAAGAGAGACAGTGATAATGGAATATTCATGAGTTCTCCATGGCACTCTGGAGCTGTTTTTGATCTCATGGGGAGAGTTTGTGGCGCATGCAGATAACCTCACGTAGTTGCAGCTGGAGGCTTCATGGTGGTCAGGCAGGTGAGAAGATCGGGTGAGCAGGAACTCTCTTTGAAGGTTGAGCTTGTATCAGCATCAGGAGACACCAGGGGGCGCTGTGCAGCTCGGCAGAGAGAAAGAAACCCTGAGACAGCACCGTTTGGAATGTACCGGAGAGTTAAGTGCGACAGAAACTCCTGCAGGTCTAGCAATCACGGCTTAGCTTAAAAGGAGATTCAGAAGGCAACTCAGAATCAAGAGCTCCATGAGACATCAGTATCCCTCTCCTCCACCATCACCACCACCCAAAGAGCGGAGGAACCACGCCACCATGTTACTGCCATTATTTGTACCTATGAAGTACAGGATGTATCACCATAATGGATGCTAGCACCATTTAGCCAACATGAAGCTAATTTTCAAAAGCTTGACTAAACAAATACGTCCCAATCTAGACTTTAAAAGAGAGAATGTGTCTGACCCCAACACTGACCTGAAGGTTAATCCTACAATGGGAATTGCTTCTCTCCTTGCTGTAACTTTCACAACACTAGCTACTACTAATCAGCTCTTAGTAGGTGTGACCATTCATAACAGGAAATATGTCCACTTACATTCTGAGGAACAAGGGTCTCTCTACCTTCATATATCAGCAACAGAATTTTGAAATGAATACAGAACTAGACTGGCAGTCAATGCAGTGTCACTGATATATGACTAACTAACTAAACTAAAGCTAGTTTAGACTACTATTCCTATTTATTATATAGATTTGTTTAGCAATATTCCAAAGATGAAAGAAGGCTATCACAGTAAAATTACCTATATGCACAAAAAAGATTGTTTGAAATAGCTGATATATACAACAATGTGTCATCAGCATAGCAGCTGAAACCAATGCCATGCTTGAATAACAATACCAAAAAGTAACATCTTCAGTGTAAAATTAGAGGTACAATCACAAAGATTTGTGGGACATAGAGATTTACAAGTAAGATACAAACACTGGTTCTGAACTTCCATTTTGTCATCAGGATATGACAAACCTGCTTAAGTGGACGCCAAGCCGCAATGCGCCATCTTTAGTAGGCTTGCGTGAAGCCTGAACAAAAAGTAATATTCTTTAGCAGAAAGACAGAAAGAGTAATGTCAACATTTATTGGCCTGTTATTGTGCTGAGGAAAGCGTTTCAATCCTCAGTCCTCTGCCAAATGGCAACGATATGCTGCATGAAATATTGTAGATCAATACAGCCCCAGTGCATTGTGGGTTGTCTGAGCAGCCGGACCAGGCTGGCTGGCTGCTTGGATACACTTCTACTTTTATGGTCTTACGATTTGTTTATTTAAAAATGCAGCGAAACTGTTTATTTTGCACTTGCAACAAGCTTGACTTTTGTAAACGTGTCTTTTATAATCTGTGTGTATTATTTAACGGGGGGCATTACGATCAGAGGAAAAATTTGGAACACAAAATGTTTTTGACACAAAATGGTCTTAACAGTCTTGCTTGCTAACTCCAACCCCCCTCACTCTCCCTCCCTCTCTCCCTCCTTCTCTCTCTCTCTCTCTCTCTCTCTCTCTCTTTCTCTCTCTCTCTCTATCTTTCTCTCTCTCCTTTCTTAGGATCTTTTATGTGTCCCATGACTCTCAGGATCTGAAGATCTTCAGTTACATTGCCAGAGATGGATCCAGCAACACCTTCAGATGTAATGTCTTCAAGTCCAAAAAGAAGGTAGATTGGCTTCCAAAACACCCAAAGATGGATCAGAAAGTTGATCATCTCTGCCTTTCTGACTCTCAGCATCTAACAACTCAGGACCGATTAAATTCCCTTATGACTTCACCGTCCCTTTGACAACAGGGACACTCACAGGGAAGGCCTGGGATACATCTGTTTAAAAAATATATATTTCAGTGAATAACATCGTCCTCTCTCCCCTCTGCATTCCTCTGTGCTCATTAACGGGGCTGTGTTCACATGGCTCTTGTAATGCCCATGTCAGCAGTGCTTGCAGTGATGAGATCCAAAGGCCTGTGGCCGTCAGTAGCAGTGCATGGCTAAAACGTGGCCCCATGTGGCAAATGAGCCTGCGGGTGTTTCTCCAGAGCCAGGCCATACGGATCGTGCGGACGGTGGGCCAGGCCTTCGAGGTTTGCCACAAGTCGAGTTTGCAGCATGCCGGACGGAGCGTGGACGCCAAGCAGGATGGACCAGCGGGCGGAGTGAGCCGAGACTCCGACCAGGAGGCCGCAAGTGAAGGTGAGAATGGAGCGTGTGCTCCAAAAACGTATTTTTTGCGCAAGTTGTCTTTTTTGAACCGCTACGAGATTTCGTAACAAGGAAGCATCGCAGTTTCGTGCTTCCAGCCAGATGAAGTGGCGTCCACCTGATGTTGACTGTGAACCATACTGAAGTGTTAGAGCTATCAGTGACTTGCAACCGACTTGAGAATAAATAATCAACCCCACGTTTTGCTGTTCCACACAGGCCACCCGCTGACTGACGTCGGGCCGGAAGATGTCACAGACGAGGGGGCGGGGTCCCGCTCGGTCCAAGTGTGCGAACAGGCCGTGAACGACATCCTTCAGAGCCTGTCACAACTCAACATGGCCAAGCCAGAACACACCCAGGTGAGGGCGCCTATCGCTGACTTATCCTAGGATATGTAGTGCTTACACACTGGTGTAGGATTGAGTAGGTGTGTGGTTCCTGGAGCTTAGCAGGTACAGCAGGTTGGGCTTTGTGCTAGCTGCACCGTTGTGGGTCCAGTTCCCATGCTGCAGAAGAAAGAGTGTCTGTTAACTGCTGTAAATATAAATTACACGGTGTACAAGGTGTATGGTGACAGGTTCCACGATGTTACACTCAGAAATCCCATCTGTTACTTTTCATACCAGCCTTTCTATAAACAAGGCTGTTGTATTGCGTAACCTTTCCCTTCAATGGCAGATTTTTCAAGCAATCTCTCCAGGCCCACGAAGCCTTTCTTCCCCTTAGGCACATAAACAAACACATTTTTTTGCCCCAGAATAGAGTGACATTTATGGACTTTGGGTCTGACGGCAGCTGCTTTCAAAGCGCCTGCCCAACTTGGCTTGGCTTGTACTTGTAGTTTCTGTGGTACTGTGGGAGTTTAGAGAGTCCTGGACTGCTACCAATATACCAATATACCAGAGGAGGGCGCTGTCCCCCTTCCTGACCTCGCCGCTTGCTGCCAGGTCTCCAGACGCTGGCACAGCAGGCGTGTCCAGATGAATATGAGGCCCTCCTGCCTTCCAGCAGGGGCCACTGGGGCACAGTCACAACTTCCGGAAACTTCTCGAGCTTCCGAGAGCTGCACGTCATGTGCTTGATGTGCAGCATGACACCAGAGTTCACGTCCAACATGCAGCTAATAACGTCCCCCAGCACACTACACACACACACACACACACACACACACACACACACACACACACACACACACACACACACACACACACACACACACACACACACCGCCTCTCCATGTGATTTAAAAAATAACATCTCCCACAGGCGGTCTGCTGGCAGTCTTGACAGGGGTCATGTGTAAGCTGTGTAAGCTGCAGGCTTTTCCACATGACCTCACTGAAGTTATGCAAACAAGGCAACTCGACAGGGAAAGACGCCTTTCTACTGTTTTACCTCTCCTTCCTGGTCAGGAAGGGAAGAGATCAGTAAAGAAAGAAAGAGAGAGAGAGAGAGAGATGTTTTGAGTTGTTAAACTAGAGGATACTGATTTAGTAAGACGATCTTTCACCTCCCTCTAGTGGCCACAGTTAGCTGTTGCAAGTGAAAGATAAACATTTGTGGTTCATAAAGGTCTGCCCTGAGATAGCATGAGTTTTTGTGACATTAGTTGGTGTTTGTCATTTTTTGTTAACATTTCTGTATTACCTTAATGAAATGAAATGATACCTGATGCCTAAATACAGCTTACAGTCTCATGTCCTGTGGTGGTTCTAGTTGTAGGCCAAGCATTATGTGCATTATGACAGTTATGAAGCAAAAGCCAGTGTTTCATATCACATTTAATTTATGCTGTTTTCTGTATTCTACTTCATCTGCCACACTGAACCTCAGCTTTAGAGCACAACTGCTCCACTCCCAAAATGGAGGGCTAATTGAGAACATACGTACATGTAATACATTTGCTAACCTTATGCATAAATGCATGTGACTTTGTAATGGACCTCGGTAACAGTAGCTAAACCATGAAACCAAATGCTAATTCTGGCTCATAAATCTGTGGAGCATCGTGCCGTTTGCTACGACTGATGGACGTATTAATTAGCCTAACGAGTTGTTTTCTCATCAACATCGACTGCCGGAATTGGTGCCTTCCTCTAAGTGTGCAGAAACGCATGACACCGTGCACAAGTTCCACTTCGAGGCAGAGAACCTCTTCTACATAGCAGGAAATGCAGAAAAGAGTAAATGCACAAGCTGGTTGTTGCATTTGACTATAAATAAGCTCATTTGCATATCATGCAGCACATAACAATCAAGTTTTTAAGTGACTACCCGGAGACGTGATGCAATCCACATACCATTCCCATGATGCAATGGGCTGTAAAGCTTCGATTAGAAAACGTTTTCATTTTGGTGCGTTGCTTTGTCACCATGGGTTCACGAGCGTGAGGTGAGTCAGTGCTCATTTAGGGGACCCGTGGGGGGGGGACAGGGTTGTTGTCTCTGGGACTGGGGGACAGGTTGGCAGACACTGGGCTTGTCGTAGTGCCACACACCCGTGTTAGAACTGCTGTGAGACCGCCGTCATTAATCACAGTGAGCGGGAGTTTCCATCATTAATCAACAGAGAGGTGGGAGGTTTTGTCAGTACTCACAGTGAGGCCGGCATTTTCATCATTAATCACAGCAAGGCCGACGTTTTCATCACTAATAACAGCAAAGCCAGTGTTTTCATCAATAATCACAGTGAGACCAGCATTTTCATCACCGATCACAGTGAGACTGGCGTTTACATCACCGATCACAGTGAGACTGGTGTTTTCATCAATAATCACAGTGAGACCAGCATTTTCATCACCGATCACACTGAGACTGGCATTTTCATCACCGATCACAGTGAGACTGGTGTTTTCATCAATAATCACAGTGAGACCAGCATTTTCATCACTGGTCACAGTGAGACCGGCATTTTCTGTGTAGGGGAGACTGGTGCTTTCATTTCATCATCCCTCACCACTCAAGAACATGTAGGTCACAGTGCAAACACACATCAGGGAGTAGTCAGTGTTATGTGTCTCCTGGTTTGCACTGGTAAGTAGACCCATTTGCAGGGGTTTTGGCTAGCATCAAACCATTTTTTAAAACTCTTGGTCAGTATGATCTTCTGACATGAAGAATTAGTTTGAAAACACATTGATCATGCAGGACCCATTGGCAAGTGTGTGGTGATTTAAATGAAAAAAGCCTGTTATGAGAATTACCCTCTTCTCTGTTAAGAGGTGTTCAAAACACGCCTGTGCGTTCTCCATTATGTCACAAACTGGGTGAAGAATTGAAGGAAAAAGTAGAGAGGTGCGGCTTTGGGAGGTATTGTACTGTACTGTAGTGTAGTGTAGTGTACCGTAGTATACTGTACTGTAGTGTACTGTAGTAGTGTATTGTACTGCACTGTACTGTAGTGTACTGTACTGTAGTGTACTGTACTGTAGTGTACTGTAGTGTAGTGTACTGTAGTATACTGTACTGTAGTGTACTGTAGTAGTGTATTGTACTGCACTGTAGTGTAGTGTACTGTACTGTAGGGTACTGTAGTAGTGTATTGTACTGTAGTGTAGTGTATTTTACTGTATTGTACTATAGTGTAGTGTATTGTACTGTAGTGTAGTGTAGTGTATTGTACTCTAGTGTATTGTAGTGTACTATAGTGTACTGTAGTGTAGTGTCCTGTAGTAGTGTATTGTATTGTACTGTAGTGTACTGTACTGTACTGTAGTGTAGTGTATTGTACTGTACTGTACTGTACTGTAGTGTATTGTACTGTACTGTATTGTATTGTAGTGTACTGTAGTGTATTGTACTGTACTGTAGTGTACTGCAGTGTACTGTAGTAGGGGTGCAGGAAAAAATCGATTCGAGCTCGAATCGCGTTTCTAACATTGAACGATTCAGAATCGATTCTCATTTTCAAAAAAAAAAGTTTTTTCGGGTACGGGTGTGCTTTCTCAGCCACTGTAGTGCTAGGCAAAACCGCTAAAATATGAATAAAAATAAGTCCAAACGGCTCCGCAGTCTTTGAAAGCAACCATTTGGATCCACTTTAGATTTTACCGTCAACCCAGCCCGGGGTAAGAATGGGCTTGATTGTTTGCACACGCATAAAGACGCTACAGATGATATTCGGGAGTTACAGTGACTATAACTTAGTTCATTGAGCACTCTAGTTTTGTCCTAACTAGATATTTAGACATAATACTGTAATACTGCGAAGTCATGGTCAGAGGTGAACTTCGGCATAGCCGGTGTGTATTTTATTTAAAATAATTAATACCCTTGAGCCAGTGTGTCTTTGGACATAGATAATGCAGTTTGCTGTGATTGATAATTAAAGGCTAGCTCTTATTTATGCATAGAAACGTAAATCAACAATATAATCTGTATCGTCTTTATGCGGATAAACGAGGGGTGTCGGAATTCGCCACAACAGCGGCTGAACGCCAAATCTGTCGCACATGAAATGCTACAGACACCGTTCAGAAACTGATTAGTTCAGTTAAATGTATTCAGTTCAATGTACATATGCGGCTTTTAGGAAATACGGTATATATATATTTTTTTCATCTGTGACGTGGAAGTTCTGGCAGCTAATGTAAGCCTACCCATTTTATTAATGTAACAGCACTTTTATTTTTGGAAGCACTTTCATATATTTTTAATTTTTGTGATTTGTTAAGGAAAAAGGTGTAATTTTGTTTCTGGAAGTGGCATGTTCTCAGAAATAGGCAGCTAGCCTAAGCCTAATTCTTGTACGAAGCAATTTGTTGCTTTTAAAGAAAGAGCAGTATTTTTGTATAATTACATTTTTGAGTAGTGGCAAGTTCTGGCAGCTAGCCTAAGCCTACCAATTTTATTTATTTACTACAGTTTTATTAGTTTAATGTAGTGTTCTGAGTGTCGGTTGTGTTTGTACAAGTTAAAAACATATGTGCAAGAATAAATAAATCAGACATGTTGTCTTGGATTTACCTTTGTGTGTTTACATTATTGCAATATGTTGATAAAACCTTTACAATTATAATATCTTTATAAATGTACTCTGCTTTCATGCCAGCAGACCGGAGTAGTTTGTTTTGAATCAAGAATCGTTTTTGAATCGAATCGTTGGAATCTGAAAGAATCGGGAAAAAATCTAATCGTGACCCCAAGAATCGATTCTGAATCGAATCGTGGGATTGCCAAAGATTCACAGCCCTATACTGTAGTGTACTGTACTGTAGTGTAGTGTACTGTAGTGTAGTGTATTGTTACTGTACTGTAGTGTAGTGTACTGTAGTGTACTGTAATGTAGTGTACTGTAGTGTACTGTACTGTAGTGTACTGTAATGTACTGTACTGTAATATATTGTAGTGTACGTAAATGTACTATACTGTAGTTTACTGTAGTGTAGTGTATTGTACTTTAGTGCGTACTGTAGTGTAGTGTATTGTACTGTAGTGTGTACTGTAGTGTAGTGTACTGTACTGTACTGTAGTGTACCTTAGTATACTGTAGTGTAGTGTGCTGTAATATATTGTAGTGTACTGCAATGTACTGTACTGTAATATATTGTAGTGTACTGTAATGTACTGTACTGTAATGTAGTGTACTGTAGTGTAGTGTATTGTACTGTACTGTAGTGTAATGTACTGTACTGTAGTTTAGTGCATTGTAGTGTACTGCAATGTACTGTAATGTACTGTACTGTAGTGTAGTGTAGTGTATTGTACTGTAGTGTGTACTTTAGTGTACTGTAATATATTGTAGTGTACTGTAATGTACTGTGCTCTAGTGTATTGTATTGTACTGTAGTGTACTGTAGTGTAGTGTACTGTGGTGTGTACTGTATTGTACTGTAGTGTGGTGTACTGTAGTGTACTGTACTGCAGTATAGTGTACTGTAGTATAGTGTAGTGTAGTATAGTCTTTGTGCCTATTTGCTGCTGGAATGATTAGTTTTTCTACATTGGTAAACACATTATATCTTAGCACATGATCAGCAGTGATGGACTTCGGATCGTTTGGGCATTGTTTTGAGACGATCGACATCTGACTAGAGAGGACAGACAGTGTTTAGCTTCCCCAAATTCAGGCTTTTGACATCTAGACTACATGCCAAGGTGTGAGAGGACAAATGCTCGTGATGTTCCTGTCCCCAGAGACCTGCTGCGGCCTCATCCTTGAGCAGAGAAAATTACTTTCTCCCTGCATGTGTGTGTGAATGTGTGTGAGTGTGTGTGACAGCACTAAAATTTTAATGAACTGCTTAAAGGTGCATGGGAGAGAAATTTCATGTTTAAATAGCATGACGAGAAACTTGTACCCTTTCTCAAAAGTGGCTGTTTGAATTTAGAGTGGCGGGGCGTGAAGGTTTGTGCTCGTATCATTCTGTTGTCCTGCATTATTGGCGAATGTAAAGGCACCATTAGCTTGTTCTTCAGCTCCACACACAGCTTTACGGATTAGCACTGCACCACTTTAAAGATGAAAGTACTTTCACTGCCTTGGGCCCTACAGAAACTGTTCACGCAAACCACCATCCATCCAAGACACAATATCATAACAGCGTGGAAGTGTTATGTGGTGTTTAAGTCAACTATTACTCATCCTTGTTCAAGTGTATAGTTGAGCAATAATAATAAAACAACACGTAATGACCATATAGATTCACAATGTACAATAAACGGACGATTACAAACAAAAGCATTTTCATTAGAACTACGTATATCGCTGTTCTTACAATTGTTCTCTCAAATTGACAAGCTATGTGTTGTTAAGCTGTTATCAGTTTGGCAGGCTTAAATCCACTCTTAGTGCTATACAAATCAGACACCTTAGTTTTATTCCTTGGCAGATGATCAATGTCTTGTCTTTTTCTACAGATGTAACGTGTTACATCATTCACAGTCATTCGAAGCGTCATCACAAGTGGTTGACATGACACTTGGTTGGTTATGGTTATGACATAACTAGACAGAGCTTGGTGCCTGGTGCTTCACATGCATGTCTCAGTCTCAGTGCATGTCTCATGTGCCTCAGTGGCCTCCAGTGCCAGTCCTAGGGGCCCCAATACCAGGCCTAGGGGCCCCAATGCCAGGCCTAGGGGCCCTGTGTTCCGCAAGCTCCAGATTCAACTTCTCACCACGTATTCAACTCTTCTTAGAGCAGGGGACACTACAACGGCAATAAATTGTTGAAATAGTGACCTCAGTGCTGCAGCGAGTCTTCAGGGAAGCTGCCGTTGTCAGACCAGAGGCGCAGTGCTGTGATTCAGCGCCGCTAAATACTGTCAACAACTCTTCCACCAGTGGCACTCGGTTGTAGCACTTGTATGAAACAGAAACAGGAACAGGAGTTTCCCCAGGCTAGACTCCTACCTGAGGCACGCTCAGGGCAGAGGAGACAAGGGATAGATGCTCCCCAGCAAACCTATTTTCAGAGGGCTGGGTGAGAGATGTGTGAGTGTTGTGTTGGGGCAATGTTACTATCCCTTGTGTGGTCCGATATGGTGTGGTTACTGAACCAGAATGCGATGAGGATGTAGGTGTGAGGATGTTTCCTGCGGTCTCTGAAGAAGCTGTAAACGGGTTTCCTTGTTTCTGAAGGCAAATCCGAGGTCCTTATGATACAAGTGCCCAGAATTTGGTTGCCATGTCAGTGATATAAAGGGACAGCACGATCTGTTTAGTTTTTTCTAGTTGTGAAACTGCCTTGACCTTTTACCTCTTGCTGTGACTAGCAAATATTTAACAAAGCAGGTGCCATTAATGATGACGTGTGAAATAATGTGTGAATATACGGCGTCCTTGAGAAACGGAGAGAGATTTGGCACTCAAATCATAGACACGCTATTCAGAGATGAACTTTCAATTCCTGAGGTCTCTGATATCCAGAACCAAAGAACTCATTGAACTGTCTCACTGAAGTCAAGCCAAACATCGCTCCAAAGACCCATCATTTCCAGTTTCGATTTAGCATTAAAGAACTGGGCAGATGGAGCACTACTATTCATGTCATTTTCTGTTTGTTACATGTCTATCTCGTGTGTCTTGTATGTTGGGTGTTTTCATGCATGACTTGGCATTGCCTTGCAGGGATGATTAAAGTTTTATTGATTGATTGATTGACTTAAGTCCACAGCCACAGATCTGTGACATTCAGGGAGGCGTGATTGCGAACTAAACTGCACACAGCTTGACCTCTTCCACATAAAACTCATTAATCTTCATCATACATCAGTCCAATCACAGAAATGTCATGAGTGAGTCCGGAATGTTCCATGGGCTTTAGAAGTGTGTTGATACTGGGGTTCTCCAGTGTTGGCGGCCGGCAGCTAGGAGGTCAATGTTTAGAGTTTATCTGGATGACTTGGACATGATGCTCAGGATGATTCGGTCCAGGGTTGGTAATGAGTTTCAGTGGGGCAGGTGTGGTTGAAGCATGGTTGATATCAGAAATGAGCCTTCTATGGCTGGGGAGGGTTGGGCCAGGAACGCCTAAGGCAGTCAACTCTATAATGACATAAAGATTTACCCATCTCAAATACCAAAAAAAAAACAAATTAGAAAATCAGTGGTGCTGAATCTGCCATAAATAACCTGTGTATGAGGAACACTGTGAAATGTGACATGCATGTGTAGTAACCCAGATGATTAAATGAATTTTGCTTCACATTACGGCGTGTGTTATTTGTTGATTTGTATTTATTTATTTGGTCCTGGACCAAATGTGATGTCCATCGGCAGTATGAACATTTACCGTGATTCCAGACGTTGGTGACAGCAGTCATTCTACCCCCCTCCGCCATTCCCATCATCCCTGTAGGAATCGGAGGCGGTCTCTTTCTCCACTCCCAGAAGCCCTTGCTCACCGTCTCTCACGCCATTGGCTGCTCACCACCACCTGCAGTTCCTGCAGCAGCAGTTATTCCAACAGCAGCAGCAGGCCCAAGTCGCTGTGGCACAGGTAAGACACAAGATGTCCCGCCCCCTCTCTCTGCCACACGAGATGCCCCGCCCTCTCTCTCTCTCTCCAACACAAGCTGCCCCGCCCCCTCTATATATTGATGAAGGAGTATTATTGACTAGCTGTCCACCATCACACCTCTAGGGAGAGTATTTGCTCCTTAGCAAAACTTTATCTCATCCAAATGTATATTGCACATCACACACTCACACTCGTGCATGCGCTTATCAAAAACCTGCACACACACTTTTGAGTACAGATTCCAAGATTGACCTATTTACTAAAATCTTTTTCAGCCATGCCTGAACAATTTACCTCTTGTTCCATTCTGAAAGCTTCACATTTCACAACACGGTTCTAAAGGGCTAAAGAAACAAGCAAGACTGGGCCGATCATGCACTTCCGTCGGTCACCAGTAGGGGGAGACGAGGTACTGATTGGCCAGACCGCAGTGTAGCTCACCAGGTCATAGTCTGAGCTGTCTCGTAGGCCCATATTTGGGCTCATGCACACTGGAAACCACTCCAGCCAAACATTCATAAACTGGGCTTTTTATACACACACACACACACACACACACACACACACACACACAGAAATGTGAATGTCATGCCACGGCTAGATGCAACAACAAGAGTGATCTTTCTGTTCCTGTAGTAACAGTATGTTTCAAGCAGTCTGTGTGAAGAGAGTCAAATCAAAGGAGCGAGTGTGTAGAGGAGGTGGAGGTCCCACTCTCTCCCCCCCGTGTCTCCATCGCAGGTGCAGCTCCTGAAGGATCAGCTGGCAGCAGAGAGTGCGGCTCGGATGGAGGCCCAGGCCCGGACCCACCAGCTTCTGCTGCAGAACCGAGACCTGCTACAACACATAGCACTCCTGGTCAAACACGTCGCGGAGCTGGAGTCCAGGGTCAACAGCACCGCCCGCCGTAAGACGAGTACACACACACACACAGACACACACACACAAACACACACTCACACACACACATGCAGGCCTGCACACACACACACACACACACACACACACACACACACACCACACATCTTTCTGAATATAAAGAAACAGGAGGAAACACAGAACAATAACCAATCAAAAGGAAGCAGGGCATATCTTAATCAGCGTCATATAACACACATCAGATAAACACACACACACTGCACTTCCAACAGCAACCACCTACCTACTCAGGACACCATGCTAGTGGGGACACACAGTACGTTAAACTCACACACGAGTTCTTGTTCATACAGACACACAGGTGAGACGAGAAACATAAAAACATAATAAATGGACAGACAGACAGACAGACAGACAGGCGAAGGTGGTCAGGAGGTAACTGAGGTTAATTCACCAGAGATGGTAAAGGTTAACACTCATTCAAACATGTAAAGGCCTGTTTGGCCTTCTAAGCAGCAGCCTCTTGGGAGTGTGATTGGGGCAAACAGATCTGACCACAGAGGGCAGATTCAAACACTGCATCGTTTTCCACTTGCTTTGCTGTAAAACCTCTATCACCCGGCAACTTCTCGCGTCTTCTCACGTCGTCTCACGTCTTCCCGCGTGAAGGGGCTACTTGTCACATGACTGGAACCGTTTGCACTCAGGCTGGTATATTTGGTGAGTTCTGGGGGGACCAAACTAACTGAGGTCACGACCCCTCACTGAACCCTCCAGTTCCTTTATTCTACTCTGACCAGTAAGGGATTATGAAGTGTGGTTTATTTTATCATATGTTAATGATGACTGGTGGAGAATTGTCTTTAATGTGTTTACGATTAAGTCTTTTTCCACTGAGAGAATTCTGATGAATTCTGAAGATACTTGTCCCAGGGTCATACACACTCCTTAATATTATGTGTATTATATAGTTATGTTTATTTCTAACTAAAAGCGCGTGTATGTACACCGAGACCCCCCTCTGTGGTGCAGAGTTGGACCCCCTTAGGTCTCCAGAACCACAGCGGTCTGTCCTGGTTTAGGCTGTAGCGGATCCTGTTTACTGCTCATCTGTGCACCACGTGTTCTTCAGAACGGCTCCTCGCCTCACCTCTGTCCTCCACGAGTTGTTTACGGCCTCGGTGTCCCCGTCCCCTGCGCCCCCCCCCCCCCCCCCCCAACACACACACCGTTCTCCATATGCCGTCGGCACAGTTGTATGGGGAAGCCCCCACAAGGCTGGCCATTGGTGAAATGCCCCTGTCAGTCTCGCAGCGGTGACCGGGTCTCGCTCGCATGAACTCGCAAGGTTAGGGCTGTCTACTTCTAATGTGGATTAGCACCGAAATGGAAAAACTTGCACTTTTGCTTTTATGGGTCATGTATCTAATATCAAACAGGGAAGCTCCAATCCTGAAAGGGCAG
The DNA here is from genome assembly GCF_052324685.1 of Brachyhypopomus gauderio. Classification (NCBI taxonomy): domain Eukaryota; kingdom Metazoa; phylum Chordata; class Actinopteri; order Gymnotiformes; family Hypopomidae; genus Brachyhypopomus; species Brachyhypopomus gauderio. Next base: position 6,166,604 of record NC_135217.1, read on the forward strand.
GTGTCTCAAACACAGTGTGTGACCTGGTAATAAACGTCAAAGGGAATGTTACATGCACATCAAAGCATGGCGTTCCCCTACACACCAACCGTCCCGGCCCCCCTTCCGTATCACCATGACAGCCAGGAACACTGAAGTGTCCAGAGATCCATCAGCTCCCCCGACAGGTGGGTACATAAAGCAGAGAGCACATTGCGAAACACTCCTACCCTCGAGACAGACGGAGAGATAAGATCACGTTGCGCTCACAGACATGAAACGCCTGACGCATCATCTTTCTCCCGATGATGTGATGGTGTTATGGGTGTCTCTGTGTTAATCCGTTCCAATAGTGCATCAACACTGGGCCAGGTTCCAAAAACCTGAGTGTGTGTGTGTGTGTATCTGTGTGTGTGTGTGAGTCATGTGGGTCTCATTCCTCTTGCAGATGAGGGGTCACCTTGGAGGAGATCCGCCCGCTCTCTCTCCCTCAACCTGAAGAACAGCTATGTTCCCAGCCCGGACCAGCCCATCACCTCCACCCCAGCGGGGGAGACACACATCTCCCCCGTGCCCCTCCACATGGTGGACTGCACCGAGTCCTACCTAAATCTCTTCAAGCTGGCTGGGTCCCACGCGGCCACGACCAATGGCAAGCCGAATAGCACAGGAAGTGAGGCGGGCAGGGGAAGAATCTCTAGGCTAAATTCCACCACGCTGGATGAACGGTATTCCACTCATAACCCCCACACACGCTCACACGCACACACACTACGAGGCTTTCACGTTCATCTTTGTTCGTGAGCGCTGGTAATAGCTACAGGGCAGATGTTCCAACACCCAGACAGATGTCACGTCTGGTTCACATAAAAAATGACAAGAAAATGAAAAGAACACAAGGGAGGATGGGTGACAGGGGCTGAGGGTAGAGTCCTTTTGGTGTGTGTTCATCTGTGCGTGCGTGTGTGTGTGTGTGTTTTTGTTTTTCTAGCCAAGTTTCCAAGGTTTAGATTTGGCACGCGCTGTGTTCACACGAGCTGGAGTGTTTCCTGCCAGACTGAATCATAACCAATATTAACTCGACTTTCTGGACGCTCCAAAGCTCCAGCTTAACCATCTGGGCAAAAATCAAAGCTGGACCTCATGATGCCCAGCGGGTGGGGGGGGATAACCCCGCCCACTTTGCCCCACCCTCACACTGCTGTGTATGGAGCCAGCCACACTGAGGGCAGCTTCCAGAACTATGACTCACGACTCTGCAGTCACAGTCACAGAATTGAGAGTCAACCCGTGAGAGGTGGAGGAAGACTCCCTGTAGAGGGGTTACGGGCTGAGCCGTGCACCCAAGATACTCCTCTTATAGGAGATCTGCTTTCCCACGTGGCCCTGACCTCCCTCACTCATCCCACTCCCTCCATCCTACTCCCTCCATCCTTCTCTCACCATCCATCTCTCCACCCAGATGGCAGAAAGATGGACAGATGGATATTTCTTATTAGAAAAGCAAACAAAACTAATGACGGTCTATAAGAGCAGACAGACAGTCCTCCCGCACCGATTGACCAGCATATAAATGAGTGTGTGGGTTTGTGTTTTCATACAGACCCCATTATTGTTAAAAACTCATTTACACACACACAGGCTACATGCTCCACATAAATGCTGTCCTTGCTCTCTTTAACACACTCGATATTGATCATTCAAAGCAAAAACACCAAAGAGCTAATCAAGCTAATTAAACCTCTTGTCAGATTTGAGGAGGGGGGCGTGTGTGTCTATCTATGTATGTGTGTGTGTGTGTGTGTGTGTGTGTTATGAAACTACAGACCCCAACAAAGGTCACAAATTTCCATTACCTGTTACATGAAACTATCTCTCACACACACACACACACACACACACACACACACACACACACACACACACACACACAGTACATGTCACTCAAGGACACAGAATGTTCAGCCTTCATGGAGAGGTCGAGACTACGCTGTTCACTCTGTTAGCCTGTTAGCACGTTAGCCTGTTAGCATGTTCCGTTTCCCTTCCAGCCTGTTTGCTCTTCTCTTCTACTATAGGAGGTTTCTCCTCAGGTTTCTCCTCAACCTTTCTTTGCTTTGGGTTCAAACCATCCGTGTGTTACTTCTGTAGTCCATACCATGTTCCACAGACACCATTACCATGTCTGTCCCTTCATGGGGCCCCTGGGTCAGCGCCAGTGTCCAAGACCCCAGGTCCAGTGTGGGGCCGGTCTGAGCCCATGAGCCGCCCTCTGAAGATGGAGGCCGGGTGCCACCGAGACACGGTTCTGTGGTCGTGTTCCACACTGTTTCTTTTGGTTTTGCCTGTTGAACTGGAAGAAATCGCTGAGAGCAACATGTCAGAGTAGCTCTGTTATTAATACAGGATGAAGTATTGGGTCAAATGGTGGGAAACGCTTGGTAAGTGTGGTGGAGTCTGACTGTTTAAACACACAGATGTTTCTCATAAACTCGGAAAGCATTATAAACACTGAGAAAACTCTCTCTCTCTCTCTCTCTGTGTGTGTGTGTGTTTGTGTGTGAATCTGGGCTGTTTATAACTGGGCTAAACATGCACATGAACTGTTTTTCTTTGTCTCTCTTAAACACACACACACACACACACACACACCGAGAGTGATAACTCACAAAGCAAAATTTGCCAGTGACTCATAACCAAGCACAACATGAAACACCTCCCATGGCACACATGGCCTATTCACACACACACACACACACACACACACACACAGTGTTCGTATGACGGTGGAGTGTGTACAGTGTGTCCTTGTCTTCATCAGGACTGTTTGTACTTCTCTCTCAACCCCCGTCTATTCTCTCCTGCACTCTTAATGCATCACCAAGACTCCACCACTCTCTCTCTCTCTCTCTCTCTCTCTCTCTCTCTCTCTCTCTCTCTCTCTCTCTCTCTCTCTCTCTCTCTCTCTCTCTCTCTCTCTCTCTCCTGAATTTCCCTCCATCTTTCACACTCCTCTTTTCTCATCCCTCACTCCTGACTGCATCTGCTGTATCGAGATGTGACAGACGAAGGCTCCGCGAGATCCTGCAGCTCAGCGTGTGTGTGTGTGGTTGTGTGTGTGTGTGTGTATGTGTGGTTGTGCACATGAATGTGTGTGTGTTTATGAGTGGCTGTGTGTCTGTTCAAAACCTACTCCCACATATTCAAGTGTCATGCTGCTGATCTGTGTGTGTGTGTGTGTGTGTGTGTGTGTGTGTGTGTGTGTGTGTGTGTGTGTGTGTGTGTGTGTGTGTGTGTGTGTGTGTGTGTGTGTGTGTGTGTGTGTGTGTGTGTGTGTGTGTGTGTGTGTGTAGAAGATGAAAGTAGTCTGAGAGATGTACAGGTTCATGGATAAACCTGTTCTCGGGATTACTATGCCCAGTCATTCTCTCTCTGTTTACAACCACTTACAGTGATGTGTGTTTGTGTGTGTGTGTGTGTGTGTGTGTGTGTGTGTGTGTGTGTGGGTGCAGGCGTGTGTGTGTGTGTGTGTGTGTGTGTGTCTAGAGGGGTATGTTTCAGTGTCATATATGGGCATGTACAATTAACATTATACTGTAGTAAGAGCTCACACCAAAGCACAGTAGAGAGTAAGGAAAGGAGGGAGAGAGGGAGAGGGATGGAGGGAGAGGGAGGGAGAGAGAGAAGGAGAGAGAGGAAATTCTTCTGTTTTTTGTATTTTCTGGAATGCCTGTGACAAGCCGTCCTTACTTCTCTACTTCCTCCACTAACCCTCTCTCACACACACGCCTGTGTCTATCTCTCACTCCCTCTCTCTCTCTCTCTCTCTCTCTCTCCCTCTCTCCTCTATGTCTATCTGGTGTCTCCTCAGTTGCTCATTTCCATGTCCATTGCCTCTCCTCCTCCCCTCTTCTCCTCCCCTCTTCTCCTCTCCTCTCCCCCACTCTCTCCTCCTCTCCTCTCCTCTCTCCTCCTCTCCTCTCCTCTCCTCCTCTCCTCTCCTCTCCTCCCCTCTTCTCCTCTCCTCTCCTCCACTCTCTCCTCCTCTCCTCTCCTACCCTCTCCCCTCCCCTCTCCTCTTCTCTTCTGTCCTCCAGTGAGTGTAACTAAAATGTTAAGCTCTCACTTACATCAGTATGATCAGGATCCACAGTCACAGTGTGTGTGAGTGACTGGGGGGGGTACAGACCTGCACATGGCTGTACGGATCAGCGCCAGGCTGCTGTTAGCGTCTGGTCAGCAGAAGGAGTGCTGGCTCACGTGGGTGAGGTCAAGCGGAGAACGTATCTTCTCCGAGCTGCCGTGTGATTAATGGGCTAAAAAGAGAGAGTGTGTGTGTGTGAGTGTGTGTGTGTGTGTGTGTGTGTGTGCTCCGTTACACCTGCTGCACAGTGCCAGGGAATCCCAGCACACTGCAACACACACTCTTACACACCATTACACACATAATAGTCACTCTATCTCTCTCTCTCTATTTACATCTTTTTCTTTCCACATCTCTCTCTACCTCTTTCTCCACCTCTTTCTCTCTCTCTCTCTCTCTCTCTCTCTCTCTCTCTATACCTATCTCTTTCCATTCTCATTTCCTTCATATTTTTCCTTTCCTTAATCCTGTCTTGGTGCCTCTCATCCTTTCTATGGATTTCTCTCTATCTCTCTTCATCTCTTCCTCTCTCCCCCTCTTTCTCTCTCCTCCTCTTTCTCTCTCCCTTTCCCCATTTCCCTCAGGGATCCATTGGAGAGGCTCATCATATCTATGATTCATCTCTGCAGACACACACACACACACACACACACACACACACACACACACACACACACACCTCCCAGCCTATTCTCCCTCTTACATCCAAACTCCAGGGGGGTCAAAGTGCACCGGTGCATGGCATCTTGAAGGCTCTGTAGCATAAGATCAGAAAAGCTAATGGAATTGCTGATGGTCTCTTTGAGCGTCTCTCGTAATATGAGGCGGTTCAGGGTGTTTTTTGGCTCTGATGTTGCACTACATGCAATCCTTTATTTCAGAGCCAGACCAATGTGTTTAATATATTGCTACACATGAAATGTTCAACATCTAATCTATTAACGCCCACACTTTGAGCCTGAGTAATCAAAACGACGCCGGCGTGGTTGTGAAGGGTTACGTGGCGAAGGCCGGAGGTGCTGCTGCTTCTGGAGGCCACCGTGAGCTTCAGGGGCAGCAGATGTCCAGACAGTTGGGCTGACTGGAAACCCTGCGTCATTATTTATGATGGTGTCCAACGAGCCAGAGCAGAAGATGGACATTTGTGTCCACGTGGAGGGGGGAGAGAGAGAGAGGGGAGAGAGAGAGAGAGAGAGAGAGAGAGAGAGGGAGAAGGAGCACTCTCAGGAGGAGCTAGGAGAAGATTGCCTCGCCTGACACCAGAGCAGGACTGCTGACCGAAGCCTTATGCTAATGAAGGAGAAACAGGGAGATGAGGAGGACAGACAGAGATGGAGAGAGAGAGAGAGAGAGAGAGAGAGAGGGGGGGGGAGAGAGGGGAAGAGATGGAGAGAGAGAGAGGGGGGGGAGAGAGGGAGAGATGGAGAGAGAGAGGGGGGGGGAGAGAGAGGGGAGAGATGGAGAGAGAGAGAGAGGGGGGGGGAGAGAGGGAGAGATGGAGAGAGAGAGGGGGGGGAGCGAGGGAGAGATGGAGAGAGAGGGGGGGGGAGAGATGGAGAGAGAGGGGGGGTGGGGAGCCGAGAGAGGGAGAGGGCAGAGAGAGAGAGGGGGGGGGAGGCGGGAGCGATGGCGAGAGAGCGGGGGGGGAGAGGGCGCGGGAGAGGGACGAAGAGAGAGAGGGGGGGAGAGGGAGAGGGAGAGGAGAGAGAGAGAGGGGGGGGAGAGGGTGAGGGCGGGAGAGGCGAGGGGGGGAGAGGGAGAGGAGACGAGAGGAAGAGAGAGAGAGATGGAGAGAGAGAGGCTTTCCGGAGCAAGGGAATGGAGAATGACCGTCCATCACGTTTCTGCGTTTCCGGGTGTGCCGTGTTCCTGCATGTGTGTGTACACATGAACCTCATGGCTGTGGTATGACTATTACATCGGTGTGTGTGTGTGAGTGAGTGAGTGAGTGAGTGAGTGAGTGAGTGATGTGAGTGAGTGAGTGACGTGAGTGAGTGAGTGAGTGAGTGAGTGAGTGAGTGAGTGTGTGTGTGTGTGTGTGTGTGTGTGTGTGTGTGTGTGTGTGTGTGTGTGTGTGTGTGTGTGTGAGTGTGTGTGTGTGAGTGTGTGTGTGTGGGTGTGTGTGTGCGTGTGTGTATGTGGGTGTGTGTGAGAGCTGAGTGAGTGAGTGAGTGCGTGCTGTGAGTGAGTGAGTGTGTGAAGTGGTGTGTATGTGGGTGTGAGTGAGTGAGTGAGTGTGTGTGTGTGTGTGTGTGTGTGTGTGTGTGTGTGAGTGTGTGTATGTGGGTTTGTGTGTGTGTGAGTGAGTGTGTGTGTGTGAGTGTGGGTGTGTGTGTGAGTGTGTGTGTGTGTGTGTTGTGTGTGTGTGTGTGTGTGTGTGTGTGTGTGTGTGTGTGTGTGTGTGTGTGTGTGTGTGCGCGCGCATGTATGTGAGCACATTTGTCTTCCCAATGCGAGTGACTGCACTGCGGTTTATTAGGGTTCACACACACATAGTGTGGGAACCCTATTGTAATTGCTGGTATTTTTCTTATTTTTCTTATTCTTTTGCCCATTTTTTGACATAAAATGCATCGTGCAGCCTAGACCGTAATGCCTAGAAAACCCAATCTTGGCAAAAAGGTTCAGTTACCTCCAAGGACCAGATTCCCATACAGGGACCCCAAATTGGCCTGATGGTGGCGCTATAGCAGACCATATTGACTTTTTGTCCATATCTCCTACACCGTAGGTCCTAGAACCAAAATTCCAGTTCCTATGCATTCCTTGACTAAATTCAATAGGACAATTAATATACAACCATTAAGCTCCGCCCACTTAGATTTCGAGTTAATTTGCATAATGTGCAAAATCACACACATCTTTGAGCGCGAACTAGTCCCTGGATTTTTCACATACGTGCACATATGTGGTATCAAAACGTTCAGAAGAGTCTGAACTTTAAAATGTATCCAACAAAAATGCTAATTTCTTCACTACCTAGTCAGTATAAGCCAATCAAATCAGGGGGCGTAAATTCAATAGTAAATTTTGCACAAATGGAACTCTAACTTAAGAAAACTTGCATGTAATGAGATGGCACTTCACAGACAGCTTCCGTGTGAGGGTCTGGGGCAGCTCGCAGTGGTTGCCATACCTCACCTGCTAGGGGGCGCTATAACATGCAAAAATTTGCCCCATGCACTCAGATTGGCCGATCCACATGAAACTTGACAGACATCATCTATGGGCCTCTGGAAACCAGGTCCTAAAGCAGACATGCCATACTTCCAAAATGGCTGACGTAATCGGCCAATCAGTGATCGGCACGCGTTTGACAGGCTTACCATTGGTCGATCTGCACGAAACCTCTTGGGTGTGGACAAGTGCACGCCCCCTATGACATAATCCAGCCGGGTGTCGATTGGCCACTGGGGGGCGCTATTGCAAAAAAAGCAAGTGTATCCCCTACATAATTCCACTTGGGAACATGCAATTGGACTCTTTTGATTCCTTGCAG
>NC_135217.1:6174725-6177225 GCF_052324685.1 Brachyhypopomus gauderio
AGAAAGATGGACAGATGGATATTTCTTATTAGAAAAGCAAACAAAACTAATGACGGTCTATAAGAGCAGACAGACAGTCCTCCCGCACCGATTGACCAGCATATAAATGAGTGTGTGGGTTTGTGTTTTTCATACAGACCCCATTATTGTTAAAAACTCATTTACACACACACAGGCTACATGCTCCACATAAATGCTGTCCTTGCTCTCTTTAACACACTCGATATTGATCATTCAAAGCAAAAACACCAAAGAGCTAATCAAGCTAATTAAACCTCTTGTCAGACTTGAGGAGGGGGGTGGGTGTGTCTATCTATGTATGTGTGTGTGTGTGTGTGTGTGTGTGTGTGTGTGTGTGTGTGTGTGTGTGTGTGTGTGTGTGTGTGTGTGTGTGTTATGAAACTACAGACCCCAACAAAGGTCACAAATTTCCATTACCTGTTACATGAAACTATCTCTCTCACACACACACACACACACACACACCGCATTCACACAGTACATGTCACTCAAGGACACAGAATGTTCAGCCTTCATGGAGAGGTCGAGACTACGCTGTTCACTCTGTTAGCCTGTTAGCATGTTAGCCTGTTAGCCACGTTAGCCTGTTAGCATGTTCCGTTTCCCTTCCAGCCTGTTTGCTCTTCTCTTCTACTATAGGAGGTTTCTCCTCAGGTTTCTCCTCAACCTTTCTTTGCTTTGGGTTCAAACCATCCGTGTGTTACTTCTGTAGTCCGTACCACGTTCCACAGACACCATTACCATGTCTGTCCCTTCATGGGGCCCCTGGGTCAGCGCCAGTGTCCAAGACCCCAGGTCCAGTGTGGGGCCGGTCTGAGCCCATGAGCCGCCCTCTGAAGATGGAGGCTGGGTGCCACCGAGACACGGTTCTGTGGTCGTGTTCCACACTGTTTCTTTTGGTTTTGCCTGTTGAACTGGAAGAAATCGCTGAGAGCAACATGTCAGAGTAGCTCTGTTATTAATACAGGATGAAGTATTGGGTCAAATGGTGGGAAACGCTTGGTAAGTGTGGTGGAGTCTGACTGTTTAAACACACAGATGTTTCTCATAAACTCGGGAAAGCATTATAAACACTGAGAAAACTCTCTCTCTCTCTCTCTGTGTGTGTGTGTGTGTGTTTGTGTGTGAATCTGGGCTGTTTATAACTGGGCTAAACATGCACATGAACTGTTTTTCTTTGTCTCTCTTAAACACACACACACACACACACCGAGAGTGATAACTCACAAAGCAAAATTTGCCAGTGACTCATAACCAAGCACAACATGAAACACCTCCCATGGCACACATGGCCTATTCACACACACACACACACACACACACACACACACACACACACACACACACACACACACACACACACACCACACACACACACACACACACACACACACACAGTGTTCGTATGAAGGTGGAGTGTGTACAGTGTGTCCTTGTCTTCATCAGGGACTGTTTGTACTTCTCTCTCAACCCCCGTCTATTCTCTCCTGCACTCTTAATGCATCACCAAGACTCCACCACTCTCTCTCTCTCTCTCTCTCTCTCTCTCTCTCTCTCTCTCTCTCTCTCTCTCTCTCTCTCGCCTGAATTTCCCTCCATCTTTCACACTCCTCTTTTCTCATCCCTCACTCCTGACTGCATCTGCTGTATCGAGATGTGACAGACGAAGGCTCCGCGAGATCCTGCAGCTCAGCGTGTGTGTGTGTGGTTGTGTGTGGTGTGTGTGTATGTGTGGTTGTGCACATGAATGTGTGTGTGTTTATGAGTGGCTGTGTGTCTGTTCAAAACCTACTCCCACATATTCAAGTGTCATGCTGCTGATCTGTGTGTGTGTGTGTGTGTGTGTGTGTGTGTGTGTAGAAGATGAAAGTAGTCTGAGAGATGTACAGGTTCATGGATAAACCTGTTCTCGGGATTACTATGCCCAGTCATTCTCTCTCTGTTTACAACCACTTACAGTGATGTGTGTTTGTGTGTGTGTGTGTGTGTGTGTGTGTGTGTGTGTGTGTGTGTGTGTGTGGGTGCAGGCGTGTGTGCGTGGTGTGTGTGTGTGTGTGTCTAGAGGGGTATGTTTCAGTGTCATATATGGGCATGTACAATTAACATTATACTGTAGTAAGAGCTCACACCAAAGCACAGTAGAGAGTAAGGAAAGGAGGGAGAGAGGGAGAGGGAGGGAGAGAGAGGGATGGAGGGAGAGGGAGGGAGAGAGAGAAGGAGAGAGAGGAAATTCTTCTGTTTTTTGTATTTTCTGGAATGCCTGTGACAAGCCGTCCTTACTTCTCTACTTCCTCCACTAACCCTCTCTCACACACACGCCTGTGTCTATCTCTCACTCCCTCTCTCTCTCTCTCCTCTCTCTCTCTCTCTCCCTCTCTCCTCTATGTCTATCTGGTGTCTCCTCAGTTGCTCATTTCCATGTCCATTGCCTCTCCTCCTCCTCTCCTCTCCTCCCCTCTTCTCCTCTCCTCTCCTCCAC
>NC_135217.1:6184725-6239725 GCF_052324685.1 Brachyhypopomus gauderio
GCTGTGCTGCATCCTCTCTCTCTGCTGTAATATCGACACGCAGAAGAGCCCATCAATACATATTACACTACCCCAGAGAGGAGGGCACGGGGAATGGGAACACATTTAAAAGGGAGGAAAGGAGGGATGGAGAGAGAGAGAATACCAGTTATGGGGTGGGGGGTGGAGAGAGAGAGAGAATACCAGTGAAGGGATGGGGGAGAGAGAGAGAAAATGGCAGTTAAGATGGATGGGTTGAGTCTTTAAAGAGATTTCCTCCCAGGGAGGACGAGGCCGGACAGAATGTCTTCTAAGTTTGTAGATGGAGGCCCAGCAACACTGGAAATGGATCTGAAATCAGAAGATCCTTGGGAGCATGATGTGAAACATGAGAGTGAACCCTGAACCTTGGGTCAGGGTTCCATGGTGAACTTTGAACCTTGGGTCAAGAGTCCATGGTGAACCCTGAACCTTGGGTCAAGACTCCATGGTGAACCCTGAACCTTGGTTGAAGACTCCATGGTGAACTCTGAACCTTGGGTCAAGAGTCCATGGTGAACCCTGAACCTTGGGTCAAGGTTCCATGGTGAACTCTGTGCCCTGAGTTAAGTCTGCACTGTGGTCGTCCACCTACAGCGTCCTAGATCGCCTCTTCGGCGCCTGCAACGCACCCTGCCAACCAGAGCACTAATAACATAATCAGCAGAAGAAGCAGATTGTGTTTTTCCATCTTTGTGTTTACTGAGTGTGTTCCTCCCCCTTCGTCCAGGCTCACGGGCCTCTTCCATCATTACAGGCCGTGTTCACTTAGCTCCCGCACAAATGTTCAACAGCAGGGTGCTCCCACAAAGCTCTAAGCAGCATTACCGTGGCGCTTTACAGCCTTCGTATTGCTGTTATTTTATCTTTTTATTCTACCCATGTTTTTTTTTCCGACTTGCTCCATTAAGCATCTATTATCTTGTCCATTCTTCTGACAAGAAAGCTGGAGTCTCTTGAAAAGACATGCCGACTTTTCCCGTACAAACCTAGCCTAGAAAACCCAGGAACGGATGCGGAAAGTAATAGGGCTCCAATTTTTACGTCTCCCCCTCCGGGTCCATCATCTGTAATCAGAACACAGGGCAGAGGGTCCCTGTCCCACATATTTGGGTTTTGTTTTGATTTTTTGTTTCTCTTCAGATTTCAGAGGACACACTGCTGCACGGTGAAGCCTCCATTGTTCTGAAATGACCAATTACAGAGTTCATTTGATTCCCTTTTCTAATGAAAGGAAGCAGGAGTTTGTAGAGTAGTACTGAAAGATCAATAGTTGATTAACAGCACTTTACCATGGCTCAGTTATTAAGTCTCTTGGGATCAGTTTATGGTTCATTCTGTTACGCACCATCATACAGGTTGTTGTGTTTTGTTTGATTTTGCCTGCATTTATTCTGCCGTTCACACTCTGTGGAAGAACTAAGACGGTTCGCAGCTCGGTCTCGGTAAGCCGGATGAAAAGGCAGCGGGACGGTCTGCCCGGCAAGGCCGTGGATCAGTGGAGTCCCGCACAGCGAGAGTGCCTTGTTATCTGCAGCTCAGGACACCGTTCAGTGGATGTGACCTGCAAGATAACAAAATGACTGACATCATGGTAGTTCTGTCACCAGGGACTGTGGCTCTGGGTTGAGGTTCGGGATGAGTTGCAGTATTAGCCTGAACGACGGACCCTGTATCCTGATATGTTTGAGCTGACTTATAATCCTACGAATCAGCATTCTGCCAGTTCTTTGACTGAGTTGAAAGGACAGAATGGGTGATCTTAACTGATTCTTTTTTCAGTCTTGGCTTCTTACCCCTCTGAGTGTGGGTTTTTGTCGTAGTTGCCCTTGGCAATAACGCTCTGGGCCTGTGTTTCTGGAAAGCTGCTTTGAGATACATTGTCTGCTAAGGTTGTTCACCTCATTTGTGGCTTTTGAGCTCACGCACTGCCAAGTGTGTCCATAACTCGCATGCTTCCTCGACGCCTGTACAAAAGCCAAAGGAAGTCAGCGTTACTGGAGACTCAGTTGTGCAATACAGCAGGCAGACTGACAGATGCACTGCAGTCAGTCATGGGGTTCATACACCACACGGCCAAGTCCACTATCATTTAACTACACGTAAACTGCTAGAAACATCAGGGCCCCTCCTGGCTGAAATGACTTTGTTACATTGGGACTTTTTCTCTCTTCCCTGGCCAGACAGCATTCTGTTGACTTCAGAGAAGTTCTATAAGTTCTATTGTCATTGAACTAGAAAATACAAAAGAAACGTAGTTTGTCTTTTACCTGCAAGCAAACCTTCTGTAGTTCTGTAGAAAAACAGAATACTGGCTTGACTTGATACTGGATGAGGATTAAATGTGCAGGTGCGGCCAGAGAGGTGGGCGGGGCTGCAGGTGTGGCCAGAGGGGTGGGCGGGGCTGCAGGTGTGGCCAGAGAGGTGGGCGGGGCTGCAGATGTGGCCATGAGAGGTGGGCGGGGCTGCAGATGTGTGCAGATAGGTGGGCGTGGCTGCAGCAATGGTAGGCAACACCAGAATAGTAAAACCTGAAGCAGAACTCTAGTCATATTGGAGCCTGACTCTAGTCGTGTGTTTTCACAATAGCCTCTCCAGACATAGCTGGACCTTACGCAGACTAATCAGCTGGTCAAAGGTACAGAAGCAACAAAATAAGGGACATATGGAAGCTTTTCAAAATGAACAAGAAAATTTATGCGAAAAAAGTTTCCGTCCAAATTGAACTCAGTTTCTTTCATTATCAACGTCTGAAAAAAGATATTATTCCCAGAATTAGAAAACGAATCTTTTTTTTTCCAAGCACACAGGCCATATCAGATGACAGGCAGTATTTGCACAGGCTGAAGAGCAAAACGCGAACGCACTGCAGCTCCTGTAGGCCTGCCAGCTCCGAGCTCCAGCCAACAGTCCAACAGCCCTGCGGAGAAGACCGAGGAGAACCATGACCCAAACGACACGCACGACGTGAGCAACTGCAGCACTGATGCGATTGCTCAGGTTTGACCATCACAAACCCTAGCACTACAGACCAAATATGAACTCTTACCATTCACTCTTTACTTATTGTGTAATATAATGTACTTATCACATCTCAAAAGATCACATGACTGCAAATGGAAACCAATGCACAGTGTATTTGTGTACATGGGTTCACTTATATCAGCTAGCCCTGGTTACAGGTTAGAAGCACCTGGTCAAACAAAATATCTTGTGTTGCTATGGCACCAGCTGAGTCCCTTCACTATGGTGACGTGCTGGAGCGAAGGCAAATAAATAAATAAACACAACCGGACTGTACAGTTTATTAATGGATCTAGAGAGTCAATGCTTTACAGGTAGGTCATAATTTACATGTTTAACAATAAAATGTGCTTATGTTAAAGTGATTGTGTTGTAAAACCTATAAATACTTCAGAGTGGAACCTTTAGGTAAAGGGAGAGGAAGTGACTATGTGTGTGTGTGTGTGTGTGTGTGTGTGTGTGTGTGTGTGTGTGTGTGTGTGTGTGTGTGTGTGTGTGTAATTGGATCGTAACCCAATTTTAGTTATGTTGGCTCACTACTCCAGCCCACTGGATTTTAAATAAAACCATGGCTATGAGTCTTAAGTGCGCTGCCAGCTTTAATCTGAGTTTTTACATCCATACTGGGCAAACCATTATAAGAATAATAGCCCTCTTTATCTATAATTGCCCCCTTTTTAGGGAGAATACAAGAAACAGAACTTAATAACAATTATTATTAATAATCGCATTAAGTACTTTCTTATGAATCCTGACCACTGCGTACAGCCTGCAACAAACACACCTCACGAATCCTTGGGAATTTCTCCAGCTGATGATCTACCCAGCCAGACAGCGTCCGTTTCATTGACTTCTTATTCACAGGGTCTTCAACCTTCCGTGTTGCCCTCAGCGTATGAGACGCATGTCGAGTGGGGTGGTACTAGCGTTAGTTCAGTAGCCACTGAGACTTGAGGTGATTGTTGCAGCCGAGCCATGAACACACTTCTGTCCGCGGTGGCAGGTGGCAGATGTCACATGACCGCTCTGCGTCTCACCTTGCAAGTCCAGCGTTTCGCCGTGTTTCATGGCCAAGCTGACACGCCATTCGTCTTCACCACCACACTTTGTGTTTTCTGTCATTTTGAAGCAGTGTAATCTTCTTCATCTACTTCAGCTTTTCCCAGAAGGCCACTGTGTTTTTATGGACTTTTTAATGTACTCTCGCCTGCCTTTAGCTGTTTAGGTTTAGTGGTTTGTATCTTGTGGTAATCCCTCTAGATTACGCTAGCCTGTTCTTCTCTTTATGGTCAGATTTGTCACCCATGCTCACACGCACAACAATGTTGTTAATCTTTTGAAAAGCCAAAGAGGATTCTTTCTTTGTAATCGAAACTATGTTTCAGTCATCGACTGTTGTGGTCCACTATGTCATTTGGTAGTACATTCATGCCTAGAAAGATTAACATTGTGCCAAGCACCTGATTTTGATGTTGTTGATTTGTAAACTTAATAGACCTGCAGTCACCATTAGTTATAATCTGCACATTCAATCTGTAAGCTCTCTCTCTCTCTCTCTCTTTCTCTTTCTCTTGTTCTTCTGGTATTGAACTCCAAGCATAGTATACATATATACTATACTTATATTTACTGTTTATACTACTTGTAAGTATTTTATATATGTGACAGGATTCAAAGAAAACATAGAAAGGCAAAGTTGATGATGCATAATTTGTGTTTTATTCAAAGCAAGTATTGTTTATGTGTAAATGTAATTCACTTTGAACTACAACCCAAATTAGCCCCCTGCAGTTCCAGTCTTGCTGTGAAAACAGTCAACATAGTGGTTTATGACATACAGAGGTTTTGACATAAACATCTTTTTACCAGCTGCTACTGAGATTGGGCCAGGCTATTAGTTAGATAAACCCACCATCTTTATTAAAAACAGAAAGGTTCATTGTATGGAGAGACTGATGCACAGTGGAGTTTGTATTTATCATTGTACCCCACGCTGCTCTGTGCTAAGGGCACGTATTCTGCTTATCTTCATGACTTTGATGGCACTGGTTAGCCTCAGGCTAAACTTAGACCACACTGACCACACTGACATTTGCTATAATCACAGACCAAATCAGAGCTTTCATGTGTAAGCCTTGAGGGCCAGGGTTTTAAAGAACTACACTGTCCATGCCAACCAATTCTGGCTCCTCTACAAATGGCAGTTTTTTGGGACCACACTGTAGAACGTTGGTGGTACAAATCCCAAAGGAATCGATTGGAGTCCCAGCAGTAAACGGATAGACAGACCAAGTATGAATATGAAACTATCCCACTTTCTCCTACGACCTGAGGAGGTTTCTTCACCTTAAGCTGAAAACCTGAGATGTTTAGACCCAGGCTGAACCATCATGGCCTAAATCAAGACTCGTGCTTCTCAAAAAGTGCTTCTTTAAGTTCGTACTTTTAACATTCTGGTTTTTGTTCATCTCTTGGGGGCATTTTTGAGGGTGTAATATCAGACTACCTTAGAAGACCAAAGACCAGGAAACTAACACTTAAACCAGTGTCTCAGGTGTGAGACATGGGTTTTGATCCCAGAAATAGACATTTGGGGAAACCAGTGTGCTACTGCTGCCACTAAACAACAGTACTCAGTTTATATATTTGTTTTTTTCACACTGATTTTTTGTTCATTTCAAAGCTGAAATGATCTTTCAGACTATGAAGCCATTTAGGAGGTAAAATGTTTTCTGCTTTCTTATTGAGCACACACCCCTGTTTAGCAAAAAATAAAGAGCTGGACGTGGTAGAGAAAGCACAGTTTATTTATCTCAATTTAAACGTCTCAGTACTGAACACCTTCTTTCCTGCTCCCCTACACAGAAAAAGGAAGCACACACACACACAAAGAGAGAGAGAGAGAGAGAGAGAGAGAGAGAGAGAGAGAGAGAGAGAGAGAGAGAGCAGAGCAGTCTTGTTCTTTGTATACTTTTAACTTGTTTATTTTCCATTCAGAGAGAATGGGATCATCTGACCAATATAAAAATGTGCATGTGTATGTCAATGAAATGAAAATATAAATTATGAACCTTGTATTTTCTTTCTTGTATTGAAAGACATTTCATCCAAACCTTTAGCAAAAAAAAAATTCAACCTAGATGTCTCAGCTACAGAATATAGGACTCAAATGCACACCGATGTTCACATAAATGAAGAGGTATGTTTGGGTCCCTCTATACCAAACAAGGTTAAGCTAACAGGACCGTGTTTACACTGATAACGTCGCCTGCGCTAATAGGCCACCACTATCACTACAAAACCGCTAAACTCGACAGGATTAACAACCAACAAGGACGTTTAACGTGTATCTGATCACTTTCTTTCCTGTTCTGCTGTTTCAAAGTGCTTGGACTAGGCCCTTTTCTTTTCTGTGGAAGTGATCTTGAATTTGACATCGGCCAAGACAACTGACTAATGATTTAAACGTCCACGAAGCGTAAGGACAGACTCTATAGACCCGCAATACACAACTTTTCGGGTCCGTTTACCTGCCATGAGGCCAGACAGAAGCATGGCAGCCTTACCGCGAGACCGTGTGTTTCGCCTAATGAGGACGCTGTATCAACAGGGTGCATGTAATGTGTTGTATTCTCAGAATATCCACTTATGCACTCATCCTGCACATCCAGCTCTCAGTAGGGAGGCCCGTCCCTGCCAAACCTGTAACATTCAGCTTCACAGCAGACTGTCACCACTGTTCATGTCATATACAGCCAAAATTTACAGGTGAATAAATACATTTGCATTTAGTAATTTGTACATTCATGCGCATACATTAACAAACTCAGATCATATACTGAGACAAACATCTCCATTGTATTTTTTGTTATCAGATATGTAGAAGCAAGAAGCATGGTACTGTTTAGAGAATCAGACCTTACACATGCACACAAGTATCTCTCTCTCTCTCTCCCTCCCTCCCTCCCCCATACATACATATTCATAAACATACACACAAAGGTAATTCAGGGTGTCAGGGAAGAGTGGTCTGAGTGAAGAGATAATCACAGTTATTAGACAGGACTTCATGACCTGAGCACAATAACCCGCAGGTCTAAGCCCTTTTGAAATGGAAGTATTTAATATCTTGATTCCTGATTGATATGCCAACTCATGCTTTCTTTGGCCTAAAGCATTTCACCTGCTGACAAACAAGTGTCTCCGCACACTGACTAGCTGGACTGCTAACATTCCCCATGAGTGTATGGTGATGCAAAGTTAGATCCATTTGGATTCCATGCAAGATTTGAAGTTTGCCAGCTGGTTGACAGACAACTGATTGAAAATTTCCAACAGATCAATGTTTTAAAGTACATTGGGTACATAAGATAGTCGATATTTGAAATAAGGCTATGTATGTAATGCATTTGCTTTGATGTATGTAATGCATTTGCTTTGATGTCAAGACCTCTAAAGTCAAGTTCCAATATACGTCCTTCTCTGCTTTGGGGTTAGGGTCCACAAGTGTGCCTGTGCACCTAACATCCCTTAGTACACAGCTAAATGGCAGAATCACCGTCCTTGTCTTGGTCCAAGATGCCATAGATTGTGAGTGAAGTTACACTTATAGAAGGAAATTATCTGCGTGAATAACTAAATATTTCTAATGTTTCTCCTGAGTGCTTACAGCTTCTGACTATGTATATCTGATGCTTTCCAATGAACGTAAACACATGGATGTTGTTGCCAGAGACTCCACTCCAGTTTTTGCAGGAACAATCCACTCCACTCCAGTTTTTGCAGGAACAATCTACTCCACTCCAGTTTTTGCAGGCACACGCGACTCCACTCCAGGTTTTTTACAGGAACAATCCACTCCACTCCGGGTTTTGCCACGGCGGGTTTGCCTGCCAGAGGTTTACTTGCGTTATAGCTATCAGAACCACTATTAAATTATACAAGTCACACATACAGACACAGCGCTGGGATCTCGGTTCTAAAAGAGATAATTTTCCCTTCACCAAAATAGGCCTATGTCAAGTCACAACGTCTCTGATGTGTGCAAACCCAAAGGCAGTCCTTACAGCACCTTAAATAAAGATTTATCCCTAACAATTTACACAGGAGCTAAGGTTTTTGTAGCAGGCTCAGCTTCTCAAAAAATGTTTTGGCAAAATCAATGGCACAAGCACTTCAGCAACTGAAACAGAATAGCAGTCCGGTACCGTCGATAACGTCCCACTGTGCTCGGTAGGATGTACCACAGAACACGTCAAAGACCTCGACAGCAAAGGACACATAAACAATACCAGGTACAGGGAAGTGGGGTGTGTTCTACACCGATAACCGATAGCAACTGACATGCTTTCAACAGAAATAGCGACCCAAGCGTGAGTGTCGGAACTGAGCAGGGTTTCAAACCATAACGGAGGTTAACAAGTCAAAAGGACGCGTCTAAAACCTCTAAGGACGTGGGGAAAAACCTTGCTTGAACGAGTAAGGACAACATTCAGAAACTAGAAAATGAGGTAAAACAGGACACCCAGAGGGGTGCTTGAATGGGCACTTCCTGTCTTCATTGTACCTGATAGGTGGGAGATACAGGTGAGCATAAATAATAAACAGGGACACAAAGGTAACTGGAGTCTTACAATTGACACTAGTTCGTTTGCTAGCTGGTAATGTTTTTTGTCTTACAAACTACCTGTGGATTATAGATTAATCTTCCTTACTGTCTTCAGGCTAGGCCTACAATGACATTTAACTCATTTAAATTAGATTCATTTACAGAAGGTTGTGTACTGAATTCCCGTGATGGCAAAGATTATACACATCAAAACAATAAACTGTATAGACAAAAAAAATATATACACAAAGTGTGTATTACTGTATTCTACCTTCAGTTCCAGTTCACTGTGATCTAGCTTATGAGGTATATGTCACTGCTCAGCTAAAAGAAGAAAAGAAAGGAAAAGTTCATACGAACAATGAATCTCAAAAGTTGAATAACACTGATGACATTCTGCCTTGTAACAGAATGTACATAATCCCTTCTCTCTCTCTCTCTCTCTCTCTCTCTCTCTCTCTCTCTCTCTCTCTCTCTCTCTCTCGCTTTCTTCCTGATGCTAACATAACACACAACAATACAACTGGAACAAAGCTAAAACCTTCAATTATCTTGAGCTGAAAAAAAAATGTGAGCATGTAATTGTGGGATTATAACAATCTCAAGGCCAGGGCACATAACAGAGCAGAGCAGATTCTCGCTGGGTGTCCAGGACAGACACACGCTCACAGAGTCTTGGACCGTGCAGGGTTTCCACTGATTCACACTGTCAGCTGAGTGTGAAAACTTGGACTTGGTCAGCTTGTCCTAAAGATGATGACATTTCCATGACTGTCCAACTCAGGATTGACAATGTAGCTAAACAGACTGTCAAAATAAACCATGACGTAATCGTTATTTCCTGCAATGTGTGAATGTCGCTTATGCTACAGGGTGTGGGAGTTTAGATTGAAAGTGATGACCATCATATATTCATGTGTTCAACTACGGCAGCAGGCATGAACTACAGAAACTCGCCAAATGAGTAAACAGATAAGAGTGAGTGTTTTAATACTTCAGTGAAACCAAGACTACCACTGAAATATTTTGACACTGCCACAATACATTAAGTGCAATGATAATATCTTTAATAATATCTAATAATATCTTCATGATGAGAAAGTAAAGCATGCAGACATGTAGCCCGTTTGGTTTCATTAATATGGAAAAAAAATATTATGTCATACTATGATGTTTAATAATTTTTTCAGTGTAAAAATAAATCCATTTTAATTTGTTACTTAATAAACATGTAAACAATACTAAAACATCTATAAATAGCAAAGAATTTATCATTATAAGTGTTACAGATTAGGTCTGCTAGTGGTGTTAGCCACTAAAACAGTGCAGTATTACATACACCTGGGATTGTCTGGGGGTATTAGGTTCAGGCATCTGGCAGGTAGACACACACTTCATTACTCTCTCTATGCCTGTCAGGCAGAAAAGGCTAAAGCAGCCCACCAGACCCATTATGTCCTTCCTTAGGGGCTGAGGAACCTTTTTATATGCTGCTCTGATTGTTGGCTCTTTGCCAAAAACTATAAGCCGAGATGAATTCCCGTATATTATTGTTGACAGCACAACTGCCTGTCCTGAGACAGTTCTGCTGAGTTGCGGTGCAGACCAGAGACCTTCCAGCCCTTTTGGGTTAGACACGTTGTGTTGCTGTGTAGATGTGTGCAAGCGAGAGAAGATCTGACCGCACATGACATGGGATCAAGTCATGTGAAGGTGTCACCCATGTGACCTCTTCCACTTGTCAGGTCGTGCTCTCAATCTTGTTTATGACAATTTCGGAGCTTCGGAAAAATTGGCCGGGACGTCATTTGGCAAGAGCTCAGGCAACGCTGGCGGGAGATTAGCAGGAGTTGTTCCGAGCGCCGGCTACACTGTTGAGACTGGCAGTTCTACATCTACAGTAAACAGTTCCTCTCAGCCAAAGAGTGCTGTGATTAATCATGAATTTCGGTGCACCAGTCAGCGCACACGCTGACCCATTTTAGATGGTTCCTGTTGATGGTTTCCTTGAGGGTTCTGGTGAACCACAGGAGATCAGGCAGTCTGACAGAATCCTGAAGCCCAAACCCACGAATGAATATCATGTACTGGAATCTGTATTCACTAATTATCACAGTGATTTCTTCATGATCAGTCAGATAAATGTTTTTTATTAGTAATTATTATCAGTTGTCTTATCATTGTCCACTGGTAGTCTCCATCATGTATTTTCTGCTCTCATTGCCTTAAATAAGTGCTCCTATTCCTTTATCTAAGCGATTACGATTGTATAATTAAAAAAGATTTGATGAGGTCTAAAATTACTGATGTCTTACTGATGTCTCACTGAATAAAAACAGCAAGAGAGATATTTTAAAAGGAGAACAAGCTGAGATTTTTCTTGTTACGTCAGGGGAAGTAACTACAGAGCGAGGAAGTGTGGGTGGATATGGTTTAAGCCTGCCAGTTTATGAAATCAGTCATCTGTTTGTGTTCTTCTGCTGGTTGGTCTGGACACATTCAGGAGGTCCAACACTGAAGATGACACTTGGGTAGCACCCTTTGGTTCATTCTTCTGTGATGGATCACTACTGTTCAGTCTGCATGGTTTCTGCACGCTGAACCTTAGATCACTTTTCTGACTGAATCTCTGCATATTGTAATTTACACTTCCATCCAATTACCAAACCTCAAATCCAAGTGGTATAATTCTACCTCATCATATCAAAGTTCTCAAACTGTATATGAAGGCACTTGAATTTAAGTCATTTTTCATTGTAAAGCCTGTGTAAAACACACACACACACAAACAACAGTACTCTGGGAGTACCCTACAGTGTTCTCTCATTAAAGATGTAGACGTAGTACAAGGTTCCAAAGAAGGTTTGCACAACAAAATGGAGTCCTTTCATCAAATGTGCTTATGAAGTCGTGGAAGGTGAAACCAGTTTATGGTCAAAACAGTAAATATTTAAATCATAACATTCATTTCATGGGGTTCTAAAGTTCTGACAGTGTAGGTGTGTTTTACTTCCTTAAGTTTCCCAACTTCCTTGCTGCCATAGCAACAACTGGCAATGCAAACAGATATGTGTTTAATGTGTTTAAAATACTAAATTCTGCTTAATACTGCTTAACTCTTAATACTGATGCTGTGCAAGTGTTCAGGTTTAGTACAAATAGCACATCTAGAGTGGTAGGGGGTTACAGCACCACGCTAATTATTTGATTGATTATTTATTTCATTCTTGATGAATTTGAAGCTATTTTTACCTCTTCTGTAAAATATTAGTGCAAGCTTCTGAAAAAAGATGTGGACTGTATTATCCAGGAAGATTTTGAAGTGCTGAAGTATAATATCATTCATTAAAGGTTGTAGGATGATAAGTGGAATTTTTTATGTCTTACAGTAGATTGATTATAGGTCCGTGCATGGAGGAACTGATCGCTGGTGGAAGTCTTCATTGTCATTGCTGATGTACCCAAGCCTGAAGTGTTTTTGCAGTCCTTTTGAATGTGTTTGTAGGTTTGTTTGATAGTGGCATTTAAATCACAGTGTCCAGGCTTTACTGAAACATCTTAAAGGTATCTGCACCAGAATGTACAAAGCTCCATTTATAATTCAGAGCTAGAATGTGGTGAAGAAATAAGCAGTCTGTGCTCTTCAAATGTGCATATAGCATGACAAAAATATCAATGTAAACAAAAAGGGTTTTGTATCAAATTGAACAAAGGGGTTACCGTAGGATGGTCTCATTTGGTACCGATCCTATCTCTGAAGCAGTTTAACGTTTCTGCTCAAGAGAATATCTATGAGAGGGTTCTCCACAGGTCTTGCATTCATAAAATGCTTTCTTCGTTAGCCATGACCTTGTATCAACTTCAAGTCCACTGCAAAAAAGGGAGTTGACAGGAAGCATTTGTTCTTTCAAGCATTTGTGGGGAATGTTTTTAACACTTGTGGGTTTGGGTTGAATAGGTTGAAAATGCACTTGATTAACTTGAATATATGTGTTAAGCAGAATTGAGCAGATGCAGAGGCACACCTATGGGTTTCTCTTTCATTATTTTAGTGTGAAAACGTCCAGAGTGAGGGTGATCAACAGAAAGATTTTGCACAGAACCTGAGAGGTGGCCTCCTGAAATGGCCTAATTAATAGAGGACTGAACAGAGGACTGTCCATAAACAGAGGTGATCCAGTACTGTCAGAGGTGATCTGCCCATAAACACTGGCATCAAAAAGCTCTGTGATTGTTTACATCTTGTAAAGGTCTTTTCTCCAAATGATAACAGTTCCACCTCTACCTGAGGGTTTAAGAACAATGGCATTACTTTTGTTTAAAGTCTTTTGTTTTAAATGCAGATGTAATTAAAACAGTGCTGCTAATGCATTACTGTTGGGATTGTCTATTGTACATTGGAGAATGCAAAAAAATGTTAACCCCTTCAGGCCATCAGAATTAAGGGTATGTCATTTCCAGTGTCAAGGGCAAGGCATCTTAATGCTAATGGACACTGCAATAATAACATATCTGTCTGCATTGCCAGTTGTTGCTATGGCAGCAATGAAGTTGGGAAACTTAAGGAAGTAAAACACACCTACACTGTCAGAACTTTAGAACCCCATGAAATGAATGTTATGATTTAAATATTTACTGTTTTGACCAACTGGTTTCACCTCCTGGAACTTCATGTTGCATGTTGTTTGCACAGCTAATAAAAGACCTCTGTCTGAAATATCCTGTTTTTCTTGAAGCCATGGGTACTATTTTGTAATTTTGCTACCTGCCTAGTAGTTAGCAAACATTGCAAAGTAGAAAAAAAGGGCTATATCAGAGGTCTTTTAACAGCTGGGCAAGCCAAGCGCAGAAAGGAGAAACCCCCTAAACTGGATTCAGTCCTAAATCTCACTCATAATCCTTAACTGGTTTCACGTTGGTTGCACAGCTGATAAAAGACCTATGTCAAGTACATCCAATATATTATAGGTTTGCTATGGCTTTTTGCTACTTAAACTTTACATATAAATATATGTGTACTGTATAAAATAGAAATAAAACAGAAAACTCATTATCATGTATAGGATCTGAATGTGCTGGGCTCATAGCCAAGAACACTCCATGCCAATATAAACATGTCTTGTACATGTGTCCAGAATGATCATACACCAATAATGTTTTCCTAGTGTGTGTGGGCAATCTGCCGTTGTTTAGCCTGGGGGATTTCAAAGCTCACTGCTTTTTTTGATTCCTGCAAGCGTATTCACTGCCTCTAATGCCATAATTCATTAAGTCTGTTCCTTCTCAATTAAAATAAGAAGCTACTTTAAATGCATCAATTAGACCTCATACATATGTATGCATTCTGCTTTAGGATTGATAAAAAAACTGAAAAGTGTGTTTCAAAGTGTCTGGAAGCTAAAGGTTTAGTCGCTCGGAGCTTTTATCCCGCTAAGCAGGTCAGCTCCTGGATTTGTATGCTGACGCTGATCAAGTGGAGGTAGTGATGGGGAGAGAAGATGGAGCAAATGAGGATTAGGCTGATGGAGGTGTCGGATGGATGGAAGGGCGCAGGATGAGAGAAGACAGAGCATATGTGGGGACAATGTGTCCCAGAAATGAACAGAAATAATGATTGCTCTGACACTGGTTACTGAGGTGATTTGACAAAAAAAATGGTTCAAAAATATTGCCTTACTGAGGTTAAGGGTCATGTGAAATTTAGCAACAAACCCAAATGGAAAATCCTTATGAAGATACTAATGAATGTGTGGGTGTGTGTGAATTTCAGTGATTTTAAATGATTCTCATTAAACTAGTTCTCATGTTCTCTCCCCTTATTTCACAGTACATCTGAACATCTGGACAGGAACATCAGTCTTACCCACAGTAGCAGAAACATTATGTTGATGAGTAGGGAAATGATTCAGTGCATTTGTGCAATTAAACTGTTTAACTTGTTTATTTAGTAATTGAAGTAATTTGCTTAACCTTAAGAAGTTAGAAGTGATGGGCTGAGGAAGTAGTTAACAAACATGACATCTCAGACATGTCTCTAATAACAACAATTACTCCATCACATCTCAGACATGTCTCTAATAAACAATTACTCCATGACATCTCAGACATGTCTCTAATAACAACAATTACTCCATCACATCTCAGACATGTCTCTAATAAACAACAATTACTCCATGACATCTCAGACATGTCTCTAATAAACAACAATTACTCCATGACATCTCAGACATGTCTCTAATAACAACTACAATTACTCCATGACATCTCAGACATGTCTCTAATAACAACCACAATTACTCTATTACATCTTAGACATGTCTCTAACAACAGTTATTCTCATAACCACATCCAAACAGAAACGCCATGCTCATGCAGGAACAATAAGTTATGTCAGCTAGTAGTTGGCAAGCCTGGGACTAATCTCACTTAACTAAGTTACAAAAACATTTGATGCATCTAATGTTACCATTGGGAGGGTGAATTGCATTTCCTCAATAATATCATTTAGACAACCTTACTTTTAGCATAACATTTTTCTTTTCAACAAATCAATTTATTTCTTTCTATATTTTACACAAAGCACCATTTCATATCCTGCATCCCTACTGGATGTACATGACTAAATTCTCCAAAGCTAATAATTTTGTTTGGTGAATCATTCGCCACACAGGAAGTGATTGGAACATGGGCAGAGACTCAAACAAGGATTCTTGTACAATACGTAAATAACTACAACTAGTAAACAACTAGTTGGTAAACAAGTACACCTCATTTGGAAATCAGCAGTTCTACACAAAGGAATTTAACTGCCTCTATTGAGTTAACCAGATGATCCTGGCGTAGCTCAGGAAGGAAAACATAACCTATCCATTACCAAAACCAGCTCACCAACACAGCCTGCTACAGGGGGCATGAGGACAAACTGTTAGGTGCTCTTTCGGATATCTATTTTATTTGTTTGTTTGTTTTCCAGTATTCCTTACTTACACCGCAGTTTCTCTAAATGGACCATTAACCTTTTTTACCCCCACCAAAGAGTAGGCTGGACTTCCTGCCGACAACAGAGACTTCCTGGAAACAACAGAACCAACCAGACACTTCTTTATTCAATTTCACACCGAAATGTTCTAGTAACCAGACGTCATCGCAGAACGTACGGGCGTCTGGTACCGAGATTATGCTGCTGTTCGTATATTAACCATAATAAGACTATCATCCCTTTGCCAGTGGTCTGACAGATCCATTAGAGCTAATCGGAATTTGAGTGTAGAATCTACACACACATCACCGTTCTTCCGAGTGCTGGTCCTCCATGACCTTATCAGATCCTGCCCAATTACCGGTTGCTGTATCCATGGCAACCTGTCCCCCACCCCATCTGTGTTGAAGTGGAGGATGGTGCTTTATTCCCGGTAAACGCCCGTCTCACTTTGGCGGACGTTACATGCAATGGCTTCTGGGATTAGTGATGGGGGCACAGCAAAGCAATGGGAGAACAGAACAGCATTATGGGTAACTGTACTTCCAAACTGACATTGGACGTTCTGGTCTTCTTAAGTGTGAAATATAGCCTGTTGGTGCCCATGATACTTACTGTGTCATAAATCATGAAGAACATAATTGTTTATTCCAAAACAACACATCACCTTATGTGACAATTTTGCATGAGTCTGTATTCCATAATCAGAGTATGACATAGGCATTTACATAAGATTTTGCAGTTACAGTACAAAGTGAAGTGTAATAATGCAGGAAGAACCTGTCTCCTTCTGGATCACCTCCCATGTGTAATAATGCAGGAAGAACCTGTCTCCTCCTGGATCACCTCCCATGTGTAATAATGCAGGAAGAACCTGTCTCCTCCTGGATCACCTCCCATGTGTAATAATGCAGGAAGGACCTGTCTCCTTCTGGATCACCTCCCATGTGTAATAATGCAGGAAGGATCTGTCTCCTCCTGGATCACCTCCCATGTGTAATAATGCAGGAAGAACCTGTCTCCTCCTGGATCACCTCCCATGTGTAATAATGCAGGAAGAACCTGTCTCCTTCTGGATCACCTCCCATGTGTAATAATGCAGGAAGGACCTGTCTCCTCCTGGATCACCTCCCATGTGTAATAATGCAGGAAGAACCTGTCTCCTCCTGGATCACCTCCCATGTGTAATAATGCAGGATGGACCTGTCTCCTCCTGGATCACCTCCCATGTGTAATAATGCAGGAAGGACCTGTCTCCTCCTGGATCACCTCCCATGTGTAATAATGCAGGAAGGACCTGTCTCCTCCTGGATCACCTCCCATGTGTAATAATGCAGGAAGGACCTGTCTCCTCCTGGATCACCTCCCATGTGTAATAATGCAGGAAGAACCTGTCTCCTCCTGGATCACCTCCCATGTGTAATAATGCAGGAAGAACCTGTCTCCTCCTGGATCACCTCCCATGTGTAATAATGCAGGAAGGACCTGTCTCCTCCTGGATCACCTCCCATGTGTAATAATGCAGGAAGGACCTGTCTCCTCCTGGATCACCTCCCATGTGTAATAATGTAGGAAGGACCTGTCTCCTCCTGGATCACCTCCCATGTGTAATAATGCAGGAAGAACCTGTCTCCTCCTGGATCACCTCCCATGTGTAATAATGCAGGAAGGACCTGTCTCCTCCTGGATCACCTCCCATGTGTAATAATGCAGGAAGGACCTGTCTCCTCCTGGATCACCTCCCATGTGTAATAATGCAGGAAGGACCTGTCTCCTCCTGGATCACCTCCCATGTGTAATAATGCAGGAAGAACCTGTCTCCTCCTGGATCACCTCCCATGTGTAATAATGCAGGAAGGACCTGTCTCCTCCTGGATCACCTCCCATGTGTAATAATGCAGGAAGGACCTGTCTCCTCCTGGATCACCTCCCATGTGTAATAATGCAGGAAGGACCTGTCTCCTCCTGGATCACCTCCCATGTGTAATAATGCAGGAAGAACCTGTCTCCTCCTGGATCACCTCCCATCCCAGCCAAGAAGCACCAGGTTCCCAATGCTGCAGTGGTCAGTGGGGTCTGGCAACAATCAGTAGTAGGTGTAGTGTGTTGTCTTGCTGACGCCACTTCAGATTATATGTTGTGGTGGCAGCTTGTGAAGTTACTGTCACACTATCAAAGTGGCAAAGTGCTGCTACATGTGGATTGTGTTACAATATGTATTCATTCAGCCTAACAGAGGTGTGTGTGTATTATATATTTATATATATATATATATATATATATATATATATATATATATATATATGGTGCTGCCTAATGGAAAACAATATTTTCACATTACCATAGAATTATAAAACAAATGAGTCTCCTGACCTGGTTCTTCCTACTTAATTATCCAAAATGTCTCTCGTGTTACTTGTATCTGTGAACACAGCATCCTTTATTAAATGATTTGCCTAGAAAACATGTTGTAAAAGAACAGCATTGTTGGCAAATCAACAATGGGTCTGTTCAGTGGTGTATCGTGTATTTTGCAGCTTTCAAGCAACGGCAGCTGGGGATGTTCCACAGTTATGCCACCAAATCTTTCCATCTGGGAAAACATGGAACTTCTTTGTCTTTTTATTTTTTTAGGAGAGTGTGATGTTTGGCTACAGGAGACGTCCTGGTCATTGGGCACTCGCCATATTCTGTCATGTTTGTTTTTGAGAGCGCTAAACATGGGGTTGGAGTAAAGGGAGGAGGAGAGAAGGAGGAGTGAAGGAGGAGTGTGTGGAGGAGTGTGTGGAGGGGTGTGTAGAGGAGTGTGTTGAGGAGTGTGTGGAGGGGTGTGTGGAGGAGTGTGTGGAGGAGTGTGTGGAGGAGTGTGTGGAGGGGTGTGGAGGAGTGTGTGGAGGGGTATGTGGAGGAGTGTGTGGAGGGGTGTGTGGAGGAGTGTGTGGAGGAGTGTGTGGAGGGGTGTGGAGGAGTGTGTGGAGGGGTGTGTGGAGGAGTGTGTAGTGGAGTGTGTAGTGGAGTGTGTAGAAGTGTGTAGTGGAGTGTGTAGAGGAGTGTCTAGAGAAGTGTGTAGAGGAGTGTCTGTAATGACCCTCACAGGTGGCATATGGACTCACCACAGACCTCACATGGCCGGCCTCCTGTACATGGTAAGCTTGCATGTTTAAAAGAAACGTTGCATGGTTGTTGACGCTAGACAGGCTGCTCTGAGTATTTCAGAAACTGCTGATCTACTGGAATTTTCACACACAAACATCTCTAGGGATTTTCAGAGAATGGCATGAAAAAAGAAACTATCCAGAGAGTGGCAGTTCTCTAGGAGAAAATGCCCTGTTGATGGCAGAGGTCAGAGGAGAATGGACATATTGATAGAAAGGCAACGGTATCTCAAATAACCACACGTTCAACTGAGGCATGCAGACGAGCATCTCTGAACGCACAACGCGTCGAACTTTGAAGCACATGAATCAGGTGACCACAACAGGTAGCAGGTGTCAGCTAAGAACAGACAGCTGAGTCTACAATTCACACGGGCTCACCAACACTGGCCAGTGGAAGTCTGAAGAAACACTGCATGGGCTGACGAGTCTCGATTTGTGCTGCGACATTTGGATGGTTTGGTCAGAATTTGGTGTAAGCATCATAAAAGTATATGGACCCATCCAGTCTTGAATCCACAGTTCAAGACCTTCACCCAGATCTGAATCCAGTAGATCACCATTGGGATATGATGGAATGGTAGATTCTCATCGTGGTGTGCCTGACGCTACGATGTCAATGTGGACCAAAACGCTCCCTCTTGTTGATTCTATGTTATGGAAAATTAAGGAGGATCTAAAGGGATCACACCAAATATCGATCTAAATTAGACATCTCCTTTGTACTGTATATAAAAATACATTTGAATAATATTTTCTATTTAGGACAAGGTAATATTTATGATACTATTATTTACTCTATATGGTACCTTTTGTAGGTACAGTATGTTTCAAGTGAATTGTTTTCTATTGTATTTTATATAGGCTTATATAGGCACATATAGGCTTTAAACATTTCACCTGTGGCACACACAGGTTAATGAGCACAGTCTGGTTAGTGCTCCTCAGAACAGCTTCAGAGCAGCTTTAGAACATCTTCAGAGCAGCTTTAGAACAGCTTCAGAACAGCTTCTCTCCTCTTTCACCGCACGGCTACATTAATGCATCTGTGCAGATGTTTAGTGAATGTTTCTTTCCCCAACACATACAGAACATGTGTGGAAGCATACAGTAGACAGATAGACACATACAGTAGACAGATAGACACATACAGTAGAGACATACTGTAGACACATACAGTAGATACATACTTAGACACATACTGTAGATACATACTTAGACACATACTGTAGACACATACTGTAGACACATACAGTAGACACACAGTAGACGCATACTGTAGACACATATTGTAGATGCATACAGTAGCCGCATACTGTAGCAAACTGTAGACACATACTGTAGATGCATACAGTAGACGCATACTGTAGACGCATACTGTAGACGCATACAGTAGACGCATAGTGTAGACACATACTGTAGACATACACTGTAGACGCATACAGTAGACGCATACAGTAGACGCATACTGTAGACGCATACTGTAGACACATACAGCAGACAGACACATACTGACACATACAGTAGAAACATAAACATACAGTAGACACATACAATAGACACAATGTAGACACATACACTTGAAACATACAGTAGACACATACTGTAGACACATACAGTAGACACAATGTAGACACATACACATACAATATACATACAATGTAGACATATACTTTAGACACACTGTAGACACATACAGAAGATATATACAGTAGAAGGATACAGTAGACACATACAGTAGACAAGACACATACAGTAGACAGATACAGTAGATGGATACAGTAGACAAGACACATACAGTAGACACAAACAGTAGATGGATACAGTAGACACATACAGTAGACACAAACAGTAGACACATACAGTTGAAACATACAGTAGACGGATACAGTAGACACAAACAGTAGACACATACAGTAGACACATACAGTAGACACAAACAGTAGACACATACAGTAGACACAAACAGTAGACACATACAGTAGACATACAGTAGACACAAACAGTAGACACATACAGTAGACACATACAGTAGACACAAACAGTAGACACATACAGTAGACATACAGTAGACACAAACAGTAGACATACAGTAGACACAAACAGTAGACACATACAGTAGACACATACAGTAGACACAAACAGTAGACACATACAGTAGACACATACTGTAGACACAAACAGTAGACACATACAGTAGACACAAACAGTAGACACATACAGTAGACACATACTGTAGACACAAACAGTAGACACATACAGTAGACACAAACAGTAGACACATACAGTAGACACATACAGTAGACACAAACAGTAGACACATACAGTAGACACATACTGTAGACACAAACAGTAGACACATACAGTAGACACAAACAGTAGACACAAACAGTAGATACATACAGTAGACACATACAGTAGACACACAGTAGACACAAACAGTAGACACATACAGTAAACACATACAGTAGACACAAACAGTAGACACATACAGTAGACACAAACAGTAGACGGATACAGTAGACACATACAGTAGACATACAGTAGACACAAACAGTAGACACATACAGTAGACACATACAGTAGACACAAACAGTAGACACAAACAGTAGAAGGATACAGTAGACACATACAGTAGACACAAACAGTAGACACATACAGTAGACACATACAGTAGACACAAACAGTAGACACATACAGTAGACACAAACAGTAGACGGATACAGTAGACACATACAGTAGACATACAGTAGACACAAACAGTAGACACATACAGTAGACACATACAGTAGACACAAACAGTAGACACATACAGTAGACACATACAGTAGACACAAACAGTAGACACATACTGTGGCTTGTGCTTGTGCTGATTAGGTATTCTGGTGACACTTAATGATAATCCAGCCTTATCTCCCCTGAGTGCTGCAAAAATGCTGACACCAGTATACACATTCTACCAGCAAATATCTGCTCCTTCCCCCGCACCTTTCTCACACACACACACACACACACACACACACACACACACACACACACACACACACACACACACACACACACACACACACACACACACACACACACACAGAGAGAGTATTCACAGTTCTCCTGATTTACCTTCCTTGCATTCACAGAGCTCATTGGCTGTGACTCTGTCCAATTACATATGAATGCAGTGGAAAGAAAGAGAGAGAGAAATGTAACAAAAAAAGTTATGTGTCAGGCTAGAAAGCTTTATCTATGGGAAGGGCAATACACACACACACACACACACACACACACACACACACACACACACACACACACACACACACACACACACACACACACACACACACACACACACATCAATGTGTCAGTATATCACACTGCCAGTCTTGTCCCTAGCTCACCTTGCCTAATTGCAATCTCTTCCTCTTCTCAATATTCTGTAAGTGCCTTCATTAAGTACACCGCTCCCTGAAGCGCAGAGTTACACACACACACACACACACACACACACACACACACACACACACACACACACACACACACACACACACACACACACACACACATTCATTGACATATACACACACATACACACATTCATACACACACATACACAAATTCATACACACACACACACACATTCATTAACACAAATGTATCCTGTTTTTGCTGTTTGTTTATTTTTTATTACATGCCATAACATTTCATGGTGAGCTGTAACCTTGAATTGTATTTTAGCTGTTCTTATTATCTTTGTGGGAAGGTACTGCTAATGTGGGAGGGTTAGCTAATGGTGAACTAACCCTCATGAACCTTCCAAACACAACCAACTCTGTTCTGTCCAATCTGATGTCTTGGTTTTCTAACAGGAATACATTGTATGATCTGCTTTAAATTGGTACATGTTCCCTTTATCTCGTATGAACCTGTCTGACCTTAGGATGAGGCTTAGGGTGAACATTATGGAAGCTACAATATGTGGAAGACATCAAATAATGAATCTGTTGCCAAACGTGGGTGAGATGTGTGTGTGTGTGTGTGTGTGTCTAACTTGGGAGGGGGGGGGGGGGTCTCTAACTGCTATGGACACTCATTTCAAGCAGGAGATTGAAGGAACGGTGCTTGGCCCGAGGACAGACGTACACCATCACTGAAGTTGTACGTGATGCATAATTTAGCAACAGATCAGAGGCAGGCCATCACTGGACACCTGTGAGAACGACTCAGAGGAGGACAGAGAGGGAAGATGAGGGGGCGTGGACAAGCTATTAGTCCAGGCCCGAAGATGAAGGCTGCCACGTTTGATTGGTGGACACGGTTCTCAGTTAAAGTGGCATTAGCCCCGTTTGCCACTGTCTGCAGGTGCCAGTGCACATAGTGTGGACGGAGGGAGAATTCGGTTCCGTTGGTGCATTTGTGCTCCTCTCTCTCTCTCTCTCTCCTCTCTCTCTCTCTCTCTCTCTCTCTCTCTCTCTCTCTCTCTCTCTCTCTCTCGTCTCTCTCTCTCTCTCTCTCTCTCTCTCTCTTGTCTCTCTCTCTCTCTCTCTCTCTCTCTCTCTCTCTCTCTCTCTCTCTCTCTCTCTCTCTCTGAAGTGAGTGTATGAGTATAGTAGCCATGTACACACTCTTACTGAGCCCCTTTTTTGTCATGGACTGACCCCTGTCACCTCCTGGTGGAGGTCGTGAGAGTTCACCCAGGTGCCATTGTCCGTACACAATGAGTTTCTGCGTAACTTCTCCTCTCCGTCGTGATCTTCTGACCTGCTCTTTCAGCTCCAGGCCTGCGGCGTGTGGATTTGCATCTGAGCACATTGCTTCACATTTGATTCATTTCAGTTTGTTCTACATAGCTGCACATGTTTGGAATGAAGAAATGATTTGCCTTGTTTGAACAGACCCCAAGCTTCCTCGTCCAGCGTCTGCGTCCACACAGTGGAGGGTTTCTGTCTCGTCCTCCAGCAGGACAGGAGCAGTGATGCTCTCAGTGTCCTGACAGTGGAGGGGGGAGGTGTCTTTGGCAGTATTGGCCCTGTAGTCAAAGACATGGTTACACCTCATAACTGATTCAACTTTGGTGATCTGGGCGTGAGCTTTTCACAACGGGTCACCGCTGGGAGCAGAACTCCCTATGTGCTGTTTTGGCTCAATCGGCCGCCGTTTACGGCTCAGCCGTGTCCCCGGAACCAGGTGGTCCATGTCCCTGGAACCAAGCGGTCCGTGTCTCTGGAACCCAGACAGTCCGTGTGCCTGGAATCAGGTGGTCCATGTCCCTGGAAGCAGGTAGTCTGTGTCCCTGGAAACAGGTGGTCCGTGTCCCCAGAACCAAGCGGTCCATGTCTCTGGAACCCAGACAGTCCGTGTCCTTGGAACCAGGCGGTCCGTGTCCCTGGAACCAGGCGGTCCATGTCCCTGGAACCAGGTGGTCCATTCGGTCCTTCATGCTCATTTAGTGTTGCCTGTAGTGTTGGAATGAACAGATAAGTGGAGAAGTTATCATTATTATTGTTATTTATTATTGTTAGCTTTATTGTTGTTGTTGTTTTGTATTTGTTTATGTCTGAATTTGCTTGACCTTCCTCGAACTGTTAACGACACACAAATAAATTGCCTATTTGTAATTTACAAAAATCACTGCTTCCCAGTCCATTTAGGTAGAAATCAGCTTTCATGAGAGCCCACTGATGTCTAATTAGTGCCCAGCACATCCGGCAGGAGATGTGGGATCCTGGGAAAGTGGCCGTCATGGGTGAATTATCACTGCAAACTTCTACAGAGCCTCAGAATGACATCTGATTCGTTAGCAGTCTATTCAGGTCTGGAATTAAAGTCCCGGTCTAAATCTGGCCTATAAGCGAATGTCGGAGGGTGGGTGCAAAGAGAGAGAGAGAGAGAGAGAGAGAGAGAGAGAGAGAGAGAGAGAGAGAGAGAGAGAGAGAGAGAGAGAGAGAGAGAGAGATGAAGAATAGGTGGAGGGGGAGGAGAGAGGTGGAGGGAGAGTGGATTCCTTTCTTCTCTTTCTCTTTGCAAACGGGCCACTTCACATGCTGCTCCTCTGCCAAGTCTCTTAACACACACACACACACACACACACACACACACACACACACACACACACACACACACACACACACACACACACATACATACACATATGCACACACACCTACACATACAGACACACACACATACAGTTATTGCAGCATACATAAAATTGCCATCTGGTCAGTGGAATCCAGAGGTGACCTTACAAGGCAAGCCTAGACATCTCTCTCTGTAGCTGTTTAGTCAAGCTTTTCCCAGGTTCCAGTGAGTAAAAGCACGTTATACACTATGAACTTCATACTGTGATTCAT
This sequence comes from Brachyhypopomus gauderio, assembly GCF_052324685.1. NCBI lineage: Eukaryota > Metazoa > Chordata > Actinopteri > Gymnotiformes > Hypopomidae > Brachyhypopomus > Brachyhypopomus gauderio. The sequence goes on from NC_135217.1 coordinate 6,209,857, forward strand.
ATCTTACATGGCCATTACATTAAAACAAAGAAGAGACACGGATGACATGTAATCATGAATTTTTATGGGAAATATCTTAAATTGACCAGAGTGTGACGTCTCAGAAATGTAGCATCCATCCAAAAAGACCAAATTTGTTCAAATCTAAAGATATAGTTTTGGTTTTAATTGGTCCTCAGATTCACTGCATTCAAGCAATGACAATGGTGACCACACACCTCCAAGGGGCACATTGATAGAACAAGAAAAGGTTTCTTATGTCCACATAGTTCTGACAATGTCTAAATTATGGAATAAAAGAGTCCTCCACGTGTCTTCCACATATTATTACTTTTATTAATTCAAGACAAGCTTAATTTAGTTCTCGAAAAATAACTTAAGAGTTTGTGAAGTTTTGTCTTGATCTATCTATCTATCTATCTATCTATCTATCTATCTATCTATCTATCTATCTATCTATCTATCTATCTATCTATCTATCTATCTACCATTTGTCTCCAGGGAAACTGCATACATTCAAGAGCCTCATAAAACATCTGGGTTTAAAGAACATTCTGCAATCCATATGGAATCGACTTTTATACATCCGCCCTGTGAAGTGCTTTGTGCTTCTCTGTTCTCAGGGAGCTGTTGTTGTGCTAGGTCTTACATTCTCCAAACATATTTACATCATGGAAAATAATGGGCCCTGGTTCTGGTGAAACCCCTCACTCAGCTAGCACAGCCGGTTAAATCCAGCCTGTACCATGTGCCCACCCCCATGAACCCCCCTCTTTGTGGCAGTCCTCAGAAGCCTCTTGGTTGCTTTGTTAGTGAAAGGCAAACATGGCAGCTTCTTTCTGCCCAGGGAGCTTCCCAAGGAGTGTTCACCTAACGCAGACTCCCAAGATGTGTTGACAGGCCACGTATTTACTCTGTCCCCTGCCCCCACCACACCTGAGCCAGCAGCCAATCGCACTGATGCCTCAAAAACACGGACCGTCTGGGGCTGCCCAAGGACTGGACTGGAAAATCGCAGGTGCCTGTTGCTCAACACAATGATTGTGGCATTAAAGAATGTGGAGGCTCTGGGCTCCCAGCATGGCCTGACGATTGTGAGAGAGTATGGAAATTCCCCACGAGCGGGCGGGTATGAGGGCACACGGTCCAGGGGTTGCTTAGCGCTCTCTTATTACAACCTCATGAATGAAATCCTCTCAAATTGCCCTCTCGCCCGCCGCTGTTCCTATGAATTCCTCATGAGATCAGGCTGAGATTTCATATGCATCTGAAAACACCTGTGTGGGCTTTGCCACTCCTGTTAGCGCTATTGTGCTGTAATAGCGAAAGACCTACTGAACTAGGCCCTGGCAGCCGCGTAAACAAATGGCTACCATATGTTTTAAAAGCACAGAGCAGACTGAAATAAACCTGGTTGGAATTAAGAAGTGGCCTTTATTTGAAGGTATTGTCATAAACTTTTCTGTTTCTCCTTGTGGGACGTATGTTTGCTCAACCTCACATTCAGGCTGCATTCAGACAAATGTCAGGTTCTAAGTGATTCAGTCATTTAGGGTGTTTTCACAGGCCGATTTAGTGTTTCAAGTGGTCTCAGAGTCATGGTTTATTTTGGTTTCATGGTTTCTTTTATACATGTAAACATGTCAAATTAACTCAGAGCTCTCTAATGAACCCCACAACGAACCGACCACTTCCTGAGCTGATCTCGGGTTGTTTGTGATTCATATTGTGATTCATATCGTGGTCGGCTAGATGAGTGCATGCTGTGGGGGATTTGAGGGGAAAAAATGTTGAGGAATCGCAGCACAGTGCATTGTGTAATTCTGCACAAAAAGACTGGTCTCCTCTTCTTAAAGTTGCTTCATGAGAATGTAGCAGCGTCAAATAACGGCATGATGAAATTTGTCCATGTTGAATACACTACCCACAATTGAGATGTGGTCTGAGTTCTGAAGGAGCTATGTGAGCAGCAGCTGCTCTGAGATCTCATCATCTCTCAACAGGACCAGGGCGCTGTGATCCTCTTTAAAGTTCACTTGTGAACATAATAGAACTGGGGTCAGTGTCAGCTACTTCACTTTCTGGTTCACTTTTCTAGTGCTGAGCTCAGTTTGTTTAAAAAGAGACTCAAATCCCGCCGAAGCCCTTTCAAACACAGGATGATTCGTGAGTGAATCACAAACCATAAATACTGGACGAGGACGTTGTGAGGCAGCGCTAGCATAGCGGCGTGAGCTAAAACCAATGAATCAGGATGTTTGATTTCTTCCCGCTGACTTCTGTCTCGTGCCCAGACGCTCGCGTGCATCTCGCGCCCGGCGCGCGAAGATCCATGCACGAGAGGTGGGTTACTGCGGCCTCCGGAGGACAAGTTCACCAGAAGGGCAAACTTTGACTGGGTGGGCGGAGAGTAGCTTTCATCATCACGCAGCATGCTGATCTTTTGGAAGCAAGGGTAATAGCCACCCTAATTATGCGCTAATGAGGCATGCCTTGCAATGCAATATGCTTGCTGATGAGTTATGCACTGATCAGCTTATGGAGCAACACAAACGGAATACGTGTACCCGCATGCCTGCTGGTCTTCTGGAACTACTGAAAATAATCGGAGCTCAGAGGTTTTCAGACACTAATGTCATGAGTCAATGTTCTTCCGGTAACACGACACAAGAATAATAAACAACATGCAGCATCTGTCCATCGGTGACTGTTTATATATGTTTAGCCCAGGAAGCCTTTCTCTCTCTCTCTCTCTCTCTGTATGTGTGTGTGTGCGTGTGTTTGAATGCTAAGTTTTTAACATGCACAAGGCACTAAATGCCTTAAGGAATGTACATGCAAGATGTTTATATTTAATATATGTTCATGCAAATTACTTGTAAGATCATGGTAATGGTTTCACGAACGGTTCTTGCTAATTAAATCCAAAATGCGTTTAAACGAGAGTATATGAGGAGATTAGATATAAAGATGGCATATGCACACCACCAACTTTATTAGAAATATTTATTTATTACCTACAGCTTGAAGCAATGCCAAAGCCTATAGCCCATGGTTACCATGCGACTGATCAGTGTTCAGTTTTACACCACGATACTATCGGATATTTTGGACGGTCTGGTCGCTCCCAAGCCAGCAGTGATATTGGCCCATGTTCAGACTCAGCACTGCAGTGTGCATATTTCTTCCAGTAAAGAAATACCCACCATGCCATAGCTCTGCTGTGTTGGTCTGAAATAAATCTGCCTCGCAGTGGTCTTGTATTCAGAAACTGTACACAGCGACTATGCATCTGTAAGAATGGTGAATACACTAAAGTGGCCTGTAAGCGTAGGTCTGGTAGGTGTTGCAATAACGTGCGTATGTGTCAGTTTATTTGCAGTGGACGCCAGTCGTCATTTCTCAAGACGCTTCTCACTAAGAATGTCAGGAGGTTTCTAGGTCTGTTAGACTAACCTGGAGTCTCCACAACCAATTACTGCTGACAGCCCTGTTAAGGACAGCTCTGTTGGAGACGCTATTTCGAGATGCCATTTTTAGATATTTTCAGTAAGCCAAAAAATAGCAAATTGCATTTCTTCTTGGTTGATTAGATAAGTTTGGGGTTTTTTCCGGTGGTTTTGTAGTGCAGCTTGGAGAAGGTTACTCTGTTGCTCGTGAAGATAGACATTAGGACCGCGCAGACTCGTCGGCGGCGGCAGTAGTGTAGCTATACCCGCTCTTCTAAAATCCGTTATACATCGGACGGGAACGGTAGACGGCGGTTCGGTTCCCCTGCTCTACACATAACAAAAACCCGTAATTCTGGCAGGAAGTTATTGGTGGTTGCAGACCTGAGATCATAGGCTGGCGGCCTGGATGGAGTTCGCGAGGTGTTCCTCACGCAGCGCGCGCGCATAGGCTGCTCCTTGCGGTTCCTCCTCGGACGGTGAAACTCCCTGCTGGACTTTTCGGGCTTTCCTCGGTGAACACCGTGTTTTCTCCCCCGTTTCTGGTCTTGCTAAACACAGTACGAACTGCGGCGACGTTTTTCCCCCCTCGTTGGTTTGCCTGCACCTATAGTGCACCTAATCTGGGAACATAAGTGCAGTGCTCACTATGAATTCGGACATTAACATGTACCTGGGACGGGAGAAGGCAGGGATCATGCGAAAGAGAGCCCTTCTCCTTAGAAAAGGCTGCAGCTTCGAAATAACGAGGTAAGTCGACGCCGGGGAGGGGGTCTGATCTTGGGGAGTGGGGCATTTTGGAAACACTGCAATATTCTCTTCTGCAGGGGGACAGTTGCAGTTTGTGACAGCGCCGTGCACGGTACCGTTGATTTGACAGGTCCAGATTTAGTGCCGTCCACTTCAGAGCACTTTCCCGTTTATGGTTTTGTTTTCTCGGAGCAATTTTGGTGTAAACGAGTCAATGGTTCTGGGAAAGAGAAGCCCGGGTGAGCGCGTGCGCCGGCGCGTGCGGCTGTGTCCTCGGGGACAGGCTGTAAGTGTGCGTGTTTCCTCCACAACACCGGGGACCTCCGGCCGGATCCGGACCCGAAATGTCCCCTCGGCGGTAGCTCTCGTACAAATGACAAGGACGTGCGCCCGGGACGCGTCACATAATCAAGGACGTGTTTAAGTATTTCACTTAGGACGGTGGCGTTTTGCTGCACTGAAATATGGTGCATTTATGTCAATACTGCTGCAATATGCAATCATAGATCAGAATCAGAATGTCACATAGGTCATTTAGTGCAAGATATAACACCAAAAATCACTATACATCATCAAGACGGCGCGTCTACCCATCTTTCTCTCTTCCACCTTCTTTCTCCCTCCCTCTATATGTATGTGTATGTATGTGTATGTGTGCGTGTGTATGTGCATGTGTGCGTATGTATGTGTGTATCGAGAGGGAGTTCCCGCGGATCCGTGACGGTCACACCTGCAGTTGACCACCACCCGATCACCTGCACCGGTACCACGCCATGTAGATGTCTCGTACCCCGGCGGCGAGCGTTTCTAGGCGGTTTCCCCGTGTTCACTTGTGTTGGTATCAAAGTTAACGTTCATTAACGGCCAGTGTGTAGCCGCGTGTGGCGCGTTCAAGCGCTCATTGAGGAGATGATGTTTGCATGAGTTGGCTTTAGACTAAACGTTCACTGGCTGTCGTGAAGATAGCGGTCCAGTGGTCCAGCATTGGGAGCTACAGCTATTCGGGGTGCCACTCCGGAAATTCTTCTCCAAACTGCTGACCATTCAAAATGCTTCGAGTCGCACCTGTCACTCAAACACCAACAGGAGGCTCATATGCGCAGAAATACATCAATTAAGACGCCGAAATTCTGATTAATGGTCCATCTAACTGTATGTTTGTTACAGTTTCTAGTCCATCTAACTGTATGTTTGTTACAGTTATTTTCTATTCTAAAATCCTCAGTCATGAATACACGTCATTATTTCTATATTTGGTGCTGAGTCCGATACAAAACAACTTTATGATGTGCAGAACCTGAATCTATATGTTATGAAAATGTATCTTTATCTGGTATGCCTGCAGAAGTCAGTCACAATGTGCAGAGGAATCCTTTTTGTTAATTTTGCTATCCAGATACTGAGAGCAATTTGCACTAAATTCAGACACTCTGAGGGTTATCGTCATGAGTAAAATCACAGAATGACCTTCGTCATGTTGGGTACACAGATCTAAAATCAGCCATATTTCAGTTGTTAGTGTACACTTGAAGTTGGCTTTGGTGACACTAATGTACAGAGAACAGGGACACAGACTTCTGGGCTTGAATTAAGGTAATAGACAGTGTGAGTGTTGAACTGAAGGATGCTCCGTTGACTCAGTTAAAAGTTAAATGTCCTTCTGAAACTTAACAGCCTCAATATTTTAGCATAGGAGATTCATCATTTAGCTTTGATGAAACTACTTAAATATTTGGTGTAGTCAGTGACTCCTTGGTAAACTGAACACAAATATGTTGATGAGCAAAATGACTTTAAAAATATCACAAGATACTTTGAAAAGTAGTGAAACAAGTATGTTTCAGTGACACTGAGCAAAGCAGTCCACCAACACTTTGATATTTTAATCCAGGCTCAAAAACACAGTGATCTTGTGTGGAATGTTCCAGATCTGTGCTGCCTGAACTTAACACAACTCAACACAGTAGCAGGAGATCTGTGCTGTTGTGAACCTAACACAGCTCAACACAATAGCAGGAGATCTGTGCTGTCATGAACCTAACACAGCTCAACACAGTAGCAGGAGATCTGTGCTGTCGTGAACCTAACACAGCTCAACACAATAGCAGGAGATCTGTGCTGTCATGAACCTAACACAGCTCAACACAGTAGCAGGAGATCTGTGCTGTCGTGAACCTAACACAGCTCAACACAGTAGCAGGAGATCTGTGCTGTCGTGAACCTAACACAGCTCAACACAGTAGCAGGAGATCTGTGCTGTCGTGAACCTAACACAACTCAACACAGTAGCAGGAGATCTGTGCTGTCGTGAACCTAACACAGCTCAATACAGTAGCAGGAGGTCTGTGCTGTCGTGAACCTAACACAGCTCAACACAGTAGCAGGAGATCTGTGCTGTTCTGAACCTAATGTAACTCAACACAGTAGCAGGTCTGTGCTGTCCTGAACCTAACGTAACTCAACACAGTAGCAGGTCTGTGCTGTCCTGAACTTCATATTACTCAGCACAGCAGCAGGAGACCTGTGCTATCCTGAACCTAATGCAACTCAACACAGTAGCAGGAGACCTGTGCTGTCATGAACTTATCACGACTCAACACAGCAGCAGCAGACCTGTGCGATCCTCATCCAACATGACTCAATACAGCAGTGGAGATCCTAACACGACTCAGTGTGATGGTTCTGAATGACCTCACATGACGTTCACTGACTTTATTTCCTGTTACACCTGACCATATTTTGAAAAGCTCAAACCAAGTCCTATTTCCCTTTCGGTGTGACTCATGGATAGGATACATAAAAAGATACTTAGATATTAGATGTGCAAGCAGTCTCACCAATACGTCTATATTTAGTCCTGTGCCTGTTACAGAACATTGAGCTAAATACACAGCACACCTGTTATAATTGTAATTCCCACTAAAACATGTTGTGTGAAGAGGGTTTCCAAGCCAAGGGTGCTGCTGTTGGAATCGCATTTTAAGACTTTTAATGTGCGACCTGTATGGATGTCGGACAGCCTTAAACCACAGTGACAGTGTAGACAGGTGGGTCGGCCACACACACACACACACACACACACACACACACTCAGACCCCTTTTTCCTTCACTCATCTCCCGCCTTCAATGACTTAATGTCTCTTTTACCTTTCAGTACCAAGACACCTTTAATGGGACTTTAATGTTTGTCATCATAAATTATTCAGGCAGCTGAGAGTCTGGTGCCTTTTTTATCCCTGTAAACAAATCAGTCAGCTGCTGTTCATCCAGCATTGAGCCCGTCATCCAGTTCTCAACCAATCAGCTGATCGTGACAGTATGTCTTTTGAAACTTTGACTATGTGCACCTTTAAAGATATTTGTTGATTTTTGCCACTTCTCTGCATCTGTAGTCAGCTCATCGTCTCTGTCATGTCCGAGTCATCGCCCCAGGAGTGAACAGGACCAGTGCACCCTAATGCCCCCCCAGCACCTTGGCACTAAACTCTCAGCAATGACGGCCAAACACACAATTAGGAGGCACCTCGGTTGCCAACTGTCATGGGAGAGTAAGGCCTCTTTATATGTATATTGGAGACTTCACATGAGTCATTAGGTGTGCTCTTTCGAACTCAAGTGTGTGAGTGTGTGTACATGTGTGTATATAGAACACACAAGCACATACCACAATACTGGCTTACATTTTCCATCCAGAGAGAAATCATGCCTCAACTAGTACTTATGCGTGCCTTAGCAGAGTTTGTGTGAGTTTGTGAGAGATGGACAGAAAGCAAACCTACAATTGTTCAGCCTGTCCGCCTGTCCATCTCTCTCTCTCTCTCTCTCTCTCTCTCTCTCACACACACACACACACACACACACACACACACACACACACACACACACACACACACACCCCGTGGCCAAACACTCCCCACACTGCCAGCGCTGAGACGAGCCCTAATCACTGTCAGCTGTGCGTTTGCCCGCGAAGCGCGCGGACAGAAAAGAAACAGAAAACGAAAATCAGGCGAAGGAATAAAAGAAGGAGTCTCGCCGTGATTACAGCTCTGTGTAAAACTCGCTCTCCGCTCCCCACAGCCGATTCCATTTAGGGCTCAAAGACGCATACTTACACATTAGTGTGTTTCTCTCCAAGCTTTGCGAGGGGAAAAAAAACCTTCTCTTCCAGTTATAACCGAGCTGGTGTGTGGCCAGCGTTAAAGGGAAGGAGGCTTTGTCATTGAACCCGCCGACATTTAAAATGGAAGCGGGTGACCCAGCGCCAAACGGTGCGTTCACACGGGGTGTGTGCACGGTAAACAGCATCATGTGGACACAGGAGACGAATAACCCACCTAGTGTGTGTGCACATAATAAGGACTATTTCTGGAAATACGGTCTGAGTGGGCTAGGAACTTTGTATGATGCTGGCAACAGACCCAGTCCACAAGAGTGTGGTGACTATTAAGAGAACTAGGTCTTTACAGCACTTTCAAGTGTGTTCCACGAAGGGGTCTGTGTCTCAAGAGCTGAACTGCTGCTGTGTGGTAAACATTTAAAACGGCTATGGGGAAACAAACACAAGCTTTATTTTTAGTGACTTGGGTGTAAAAACCTGAGTCCGTAATGAACAGAAAGAACCACTAGAGGGCAGTGTGGAGTAGGAAATGGGGACTGCTTTGCCAACGATGTCTGAGGGGTTATGAGGCTCTGGTATTCTATTTCCAACACCTGAATTCTGTTCTCAGCTGTAAAGATTTTATTTTAGACACATTTAGTCAGCACTGTGAACACTTTTGACAACTGTTGCATTTAAGTTTAAAGGTAGATTCTGGCTCTTTAGGTTAAAGGTACGTTCTGCGGTCTCAGAGCTGGGTGTTGCTTCTCCTGCAGAATCACTTGCACTAAAGCAGAATACTGAGATCACAGACATGTAGGATAGCGGCTAGCTGGATTTTCATTTCCATTGACAACATGAACGTGCCCTTCCGTTTATACTCCGCTGATATTCCGTCATGTTTAGCTATCTTCTGGACTTCACAAACGTGGGGTTTGCTCAGAGGTGAACCAGGGTGGTGTGATCTTAAGGAGATTCTAAAATGCCAGTGAGGTAGTGAACAGCCTTGGAAAATGTCACTCAGTTTGCCATCGCCACATTGATGAAAAGCCTTACTCTGTAATGAAGGACTTTGAACCGTCCTACTGCAGACAGCCAGACACAGCCGTGTGTGTGTGTGTGTGTGTGTGTGTGTGTCTGCGTACATGCCTCTCAGAGTCAGCATCAGCAAGTCAGTCAGAAATGACCTGTGGCCTTATAATAGGGCTGTTTGACAGTGACGAAAATGCTAAAGTTCAGATATAGAATTGCCAAGATGTCCACTGCACATAACAATAACAAACAAGCATTTGTGATTGGTTAGAGGGCTCATTTGCACATTACAGTCTTTTGCAATATTAGTATCGCTAAGACCAGTGTTGTGATAATGAACCACGAGGATATTCTGCAGACCTACGTTTGGTATTTAGCACTAGGTGTATACACAGTCATTATAGCAGAAAATATATAAAACAGAACATTCTTTACTGTAAACCAAATTATAGGTCATAATTTCCCAACATTTGAGCATGGTTTCTATTGTGGTGAGTAGCTCTATGGGTAGCTGTACTCTTCAATAATTAGCAAATGCAAAGCTGAACTTGAACCAGCTCTTAGGAGACATCACAGGGAATGTCAGTGTAGATTAATGTATGAAACTTTGTAACACGGATTATGTAGTAAATTCATAAAACCTTCTGGTGTATATGATGTGAATAGCGCCGTTCGTGGTAATATGTTACCTGATTCATAAATATGGTTTGCCAGTGTATTTTACCATTTGCATGGTGTATGATTTGTTCTCATTTGCACATGATGTTAGCAATCCATATTAGAACAACTGTGCCACCAAAAGTACCACCTGAACCTGGAGTATGGATATATGAATATGGATTAATTAATATTCCAAATTAATCTTTGCTTTCACAATGTTTGATCCCTCATGCATGTTAACAAAATCCTTCATGTAACCTTTCAGCTAATTGACATTTTTGGTCTGTTTAGGGTCAGCATGTTGGCTAACTTTGCAATAGCAGGAGGAAAGATGTGAATGTCAGAATGCCATGAACCTTTGTCATAAAAAATGCAAATTTCTTTGCTCCAGATGGAGATATGCTAAACAGACGTAGACTGATACTAAAAGTGGATCTTCATGGCATGGCTTCCCTTGGCCAAATAACTACATGCAAGCCTTATATCACCAAGCAGAAGGCCAAGTGTCAGATGGAGTTGTGTAAAGCTCCTCTGGAGCTGTGGAAACGTGTCCTGTGGAGTGATGAATCTCGCCTCTCTATCTGGGAGTCTGATGGACGACTCTGGGTTTGAGGAGAACGTTATCTGGCTTTGGTGGAGGTTGATGGATGGCTGGTGATGCTGTAGGGTGGAGGTTTAGGGGTTGGCCTGGGGAAATATAAATGCTTCAGCGTACCAAGACATTAGGGACTGTGGTTTGTTTCCAGCTTTGCTGGACCAGTTTGGGGAAGACCCTTTTCTTTTCAAAGTGAGGTCCATGAAGGCAAAGCAACCCCATTAAACACTTTTGGGATGACCTAGAATAGAAATTACAAGCCTAACTGTCTCAACCAGTATCAGTGTCTGATCTCACAAATATAAATTATATAAACATACTTTTCTCCATGTCCGAAGGGAAAGGGTAAAATGGCCTCCCATGAGACTTGCAGAGGGCATCGGTGAGACTTTGCTTTTCAAAACTCTTATATGCTCTAAATTAGGTGTTACATGATATGAGTAAAATATCAACCTGTTATTCAATTGAAATGTAATTGATTCCTTATCCACTGAACACTCATGGGAAACATCTCAGGTTAGTTAGTTTGCTCACAGCATGCGGCAAACAGACCTGTGATTAATTAGATGGCTCATTTGCATATTTAATCTTTCTGCTATATCACAATTACAAAGCCTGATATTATAACAGTATAATGTGCAGTTCTTGGTCTAACTAATAGAGTGAAGCAAAAATTGTGCTATTTTTACATATTGTGGTAAGAGAATAGAATAGAATGCTTATTTTACTGCTTTATACTTGCACATCACTGATTAACAAATCGGTAGGTACATTGGCACCTAAGCTCACAGGCCTCATTAATGGGTCACCTAAATCCCATAGGTGCAGCTATCCAATAAGGGCTTGATTACAGACCTGCCTTGCTGTCATCATGCAGTTTGTCACCTGGCCTCTTGCCCAATCATCACGAGCTTGTTTCTGTTCCGGGGAACACTATTGGCTGGACATTGTTTGGGGGGTGGACATGGGACTGGTATGTTGAGTGGAGTGTTGCACTAAGAGAGTGTGGTCTGTGGTCAGTGTCACTCCAAAGCAGCCAACCTACACCAGATCTGTGGTCAGAAAAAGAGCAGTAATACAACGCTGGAGGATATAATACTAATTATAGTCTGAGAAATTACAATGGGACAAAAAAAATGTGACCGACTCAATTCTGATCTAATCCATTGATGTTAAGATGTTGAAAATATATTTCTATTCCAGACCCCCTCCTATGTGTTTTAAAAAGGCCATGTCTTTATTTCACATGCATATGATCTCCTTAAAGTGTTCTTTTAAAAAGAAACATAAAAATGCCAAAATGCTTTTTGCTTAGAGGCTGATGTTGGGGTCTGGGGGCCTATTTGACATCTGTGGACACTTTTTTTCAAGATTCAAGAGTTTATATTTGCGTGGCCAACTGTGGTGTTTGGCTTTTCAATGTGGTGCATAATGTGAACAAAAGAGGTTGCTTATTCAGATATTCAGGAATACTCCTGAGCTCCCCCTGTTGGCTGTTCCAGAGAACACACGTTAACGGCCCAGAGATGATGGCATGTGTCTGGCTTCATCCCACACCAGACACATAAACAGGGCCTGCGAGTTTGGAATTAGTTTTAAAATTAGATCACCACCTTATATACACACTGGATATTACATGTTCTCAACTTAAAATGTGTGGTTTCACAGCCCAGGCCGTGATATTTTTACACCCTTCAACTTTTGTAGGTCCCATGTACAGTAGCAAAGGATGACCGACGGGGTATTGATATAAAACACTTACCGATCTGCGGTTCACTCTCATTTGAGTTTGTGTCAGTTAGGGACTGTATTCGAGCTGAGGTCACTTGGGGCATTTTGGAATCGGGCTGATCTGTGTGGGAAAATGTCGTGCTGAGGTCAATCTTGGCAGGCGAACACACAATATGTTCAAGGGGCTTCAGGTCCACTCAGCCTTCACTCCCTGGGGCGTGTGTGCATGTGCGTAAGAAGCCGGAGTAACCGAAGACAGCACTGGCATCTCTCACAAGAGTGGTGCAGCACAAACATTTTACTGGACTAAACACGCCAGAACTACATTATCCATAATTCCCTGTGTAGCCCGAGCGATGCGCAGCAGGAAGCAGCCGGCAGTCGGCGTATGCATCTGCGGAAATGTTTTATGCATTAGTCCATGTGTGTTGTGGAAATAGCAGCACAAGACCTCAAAGACACACTGAAGGGAATTGTGCAGCCGAGCCCGGTGTTCACCGCAGTGCCAGCTACACCCTTTCATGGCTTTTCTTCCACAACTCCACACGACACCAGACAACAGGAGGACGTCACCTGTAGTCGCTTAAGGGGGAGGGGCGGCTCTCCTGGGAGGTTGGGAGGCAATTAGTCGGCTGAAGGATGTGCGGGGTGAATCCTGTAGGGATTCTTATACATTGTCGTTCCCCATTAGGAGACCAAAGTCCTTTGCTGTTATTCCCCAACATGCAGTGCAGTGATGTGTTAATGCCAGGAGACAATAAATAAATACATTGGAGTAAATCAATAAGAGACATAGGCACAGGAAAATAAACAGTTTAGTATAACCCAAGAAGGCATTGTTGAGTTTAATCCCAAACTGTGTGGTGGCCCATGAAAGACCACAGTATTGGATTGCCAAAAATGACTTCCAGTCACGAGGGAAAACCCGTTTCAACTGTTGAACAGGTTAAGAACTCTTTCCTGGATGTAAACAGAAAACATCTGTGTTTGCACTGGGTTCTCCATTTGCACTTGGAGATCGGGAGGATATGCTCCTCATTTCAAAAGGTCGCTCCGTCTGGTGAGCTCACACTGGTCCCTGAAGCTACATGCCCAACAGAACTGTGGTACTGTGAACAATGCTGCTGCTCACTCCCGTCCCCCTGGTCTGTCCCCCCTCAACTTTCAGATGGTCTACCACTATCTCCCTGTCTCCAACAATTCTTCAGTTTTAACCAAACACAGTTCCTGCATCTCTATCTCAAAGTGGTTTAGATCTAAAAATGTTTAGAAGCAGCGGTGCCGATTCCAGGTTCAGAAAGTAAAAGTCCTCACCAGGATTTTGCTCACGCTTGCTAGATTTTCTAATTAGTGCAATTCAGGTAAAATTAGTGGAATCAACACAATCCAGGAAGCCTGAACAAAATCCTGGTGAGGACTTTTACTTTCTGAACCTGGAATTGACACTTCTGTTTAGAAGTCCACACACCTCATCACTATATAACCATTCTTTCTGTAGAAGGCCAACCCCAGATCTATCTGTCTACCTTGCCATCTAGCAGTTCATAAGAAAATTTATTTCTTTATTTCTATGTTTTATTTTATTCACGTTCTTCATAATTCCTTGATATGTCTGCATATTCTCCTCTAAAACCCCTGAATGGAGTGAGTGTGGTGCTGGTGTGCTTTCTGGCCTGGACACTTGTTCATGTTACTGGCTTTCGGTCATTGTACATTTGTTGTGTGCATACTGGCGTGTGTGTTGGTTTCTCTGTGCCTGCAGGTATGTTTTTGCTGTCATATAGAGGTAGGCTTCTGTTGTAGGGAAGCGTGTGTGTGTGTGTGTGTGTGTGTGTGTGTGTGTGTGTGTCTCTTGGTGTCATTGTTTCGTCTGTAACCTGAAACACTGTGTTGACACTGAAGTTTTACATTTCATTGGGTGATTTCATGCCCACAAGCTTTAACACTGAAAAGCTTGGGTTTCAACAAACATGCAAATACACACACGTGTGTGCGCACGCGCTCTCTCTCTCACACACACACACACACACACACACACACACACACACACACACACACACACACACACACACACACACACACACACACACACACACACACACACACACATATTCTCTGTTCTGAGCTTGAGAGAGTAACTTTTTAGTAACACTTTCTGTAAACACTTTTTCATTGGAATATACTTCAGGCGCTGTGCATAGTCGCGGAAGCAGACAGCCTAGTCCAGTATTTTAGATGGCAGCACACCCATGATACTCTGTGTTGGAGTAAAATATTGATTAGCTCTATAATTCCAGCACTCTATGATGTCAACACATAGGGACTTGAATATCACACACACCCTTCTCATATTACACAGTTGTGTGTGTGTTTTGTTTAGACCACTAATTTCCCAAGGCCTTCTGACAGATAATACCATTTTGTCACACTAATAAAGATGCACAGTGATAACCGGCAGGCACTCTGAACTCTGGAATCTTTCAGTTTCTCATATTCCTTACCTTCCTGTCTGGCCGCTGGCCCGACCCCTTCCCCCTGTCTCTAGTGTTATCAAATCTTGGTAAAAGTGTGAAAATCTGTGTGGGGGGGTGTATGAGAGAGGGAGAATGTTCAAAAGAGGTGGGAGACGAGAAGAGGAGGAGGAAAAGAGGAGAAAAGATGATGGTGTGATCCAGCAATGACCTCATGGTGGCACTTACTGTTGGGCTAGACAGGATTATGGACAGACCTGGGGCAGGAGCAAGACTGATGGTTATGAGATCATATTGGGCAAGAATGTTGTCTAGAAAAACACACACGTGCTCTCTCACACACACACACTTATCCACAAAACAGGGGCAATGCATTATGGTTATTTAGTGGTCGGTGTTTGCAACACATTGTTTGAAAGGTGAATGCTAAGTAGGTCTTGTCCTTGGACAAATGGGACAACCAAATGTCCTTCTATCATACACGTCAACACGTACATGCAAACACATTTGTCCATAAAATTAGATTACTGTAGCAGTTACTGCTTTCTGACAGCTAAACCTAAACACAATCTTCTTAACCTTAAACTTAAACCTAAAATCCAGCATTTTAACCATTTTAACATGTTATGTATAAGTCCCACAGTGTCACAGTTTTTCTGATATATATATATATATTTTTTTATTTTTTTTTTTTTCTGTAGGGACATTTTCTCCCTAAAGACACAAGCACATATACATACATACACACTGGGATTACAGTTGTTCTGAACCAGCTTCAGACTCAAAACCACCATTCTGCACGATGACTGCGTTATATTGTGACAGGTCATGTTTCTGTTAAACACTGGTGTTTTCTATACAAAAAAATAAATGAACACTGTAGGTTATGCATCTTAAATGATAAGACAATTATGAACCTTTTCTTAAAAAAAAAAAAACACATTTAGAACAAGTGTTTACACCAGCACTCCTGCTGTGGGTGTGTTCGGCCTGCTCCATAGGCCTTACATCTTCTGAGGCTCAATCTGAAAATGCCCTTGATACTCTTTAGGGATCCCCCAGATGAAAAGTATATTTCCAAACTGTAGTTAGCCTGATACAGCCTTAAGTGTGGCTTGTTGATGAGGTCTTCCGTTCAAAAGGCAACACCCCTTTTCTTCCTTTCTTTTTACGTGCCGTAAGGAATGTCTGGAAGATAGCTGTGGGATGAACCGACGCTTTCCCCCCTCCTGAAACCAAATGCACATCCGTATGAGTGTTATGTCATGTAAGCTCGGGAGAACTTCTCACCGTGTAGCCCGTGAGTTCTCAAACACACAGACTAAAGCAGTTGCCGTTGGCCTTGCCTGTGTCAAAACTTAGTGATGGCTTAAGGAGTGTTTGACGCCTCAGAAACACACACATTGGGTTACATGTGTCTCTTTATTGTTTGAAGGTATTGGCAACACTGTTGTGTTTATTCACACCGTCACGCAGGCTGAATGTGGAAGTAAGAAACAACACCAACGCCCCTTAGGCTGTGTGTGTGTGTGTGTGTGTGTGTGTGTGAGAGAGAGAGAGAGAGAGAGAGAGAGAGAGAGAGAGAGAGGGAGTCCTCGGGAACCCTCCTCCCGACCGTAGTGTTGGGTCCCTTTCCACACCAGTCTCACCACTACGAGCTTCGCGCGCGGGAGAGAGCTCCATTAGAAACGCGCGAGCCTTGATTAAAATGCGCAACGAGGCAGTGCGGCGGAGCGCGCGGACCGAGGGCGCGACGGTGCCCGGTTACTGCCGGTGAATAACGGTACCGAGAATACAACTCAGACTGGCGGAGAGACCCTCACATCCCGGGGGACCATGCACAGCGCAGACACTGCGGCGAACAAACTGCTGAGCTTCAACCAACGGTGAGAGTGAGATGTTCGTTACCTCCTGCGATATTAGTCTTTATTATCATTCTTTATTATAATTAAGAAGTTTTTATAAGATTTTATTTTTGTTATTCGCGTGTCTTTTGGATTTCCACTGTGTTCTCCTGTAAACACCGTGCAGTCAGTGCGGCGGATACACTGGTGCGCGTTTAGGTTGTGATGTGCAACAAGCATCATGTCAGTGGAGCAGAAGTGATGATGGATGGATTTGAGGTTCAGGTCCATGAATGTTGGTGAAGATCCCGTGATCCAGCAGCGCTGTGCTCTATACTGGTGGAAAAGTGTTGCTCACTGTCTACAGTGGGATATTAAGATACAGTGATGCATCGTTCGTCTTTACCCCATCACTTGCGCTATTAAGTATTCAATGATCGACGAATTCTCAGGAAGGTCCTAACAAGGATACATATATCTGTTTAATCCTCGCTTTTGTTGTAGTTTGTTAAGTTTAAATGCACAAACGTGCGCTGTGCACCCTGAACAGAACACACGGAAAATGCGTAAATAATTCATGGCGATAGTCAGCTCACAGAACGAGATCCATACGCCACTTTATCGTATACCGAGCAGGACAGCAGAAAAGCGTCGAGGCTGGAAACACAAACGTTACAAATCCTCACTTTTAAGCATTTATAGGTACGCTAATGTTCAGGTGTTGTGGTCACACACACCTCTCTTAGAACACAGGGTGGTGTTCCTGGAATTTGATGAGTACGACGCAGTCTGCAGAAACCCTCCAGTATACAGATAGGGTATGAGATGTGAAGACTCCCCAGCCCCATGTCTGCTCTGGCACTGTTTGCGTGCACACTGCATGCATGTGTGCTGTGGAGATGTGAGGGCGTAGCAACCTGATGGAGGTGCAAGGGAGGTTCTCACGTCGCCTTCTCAGCCGAGTTGTGTGGTTTCCGATGGTCTGTTCTGTGCAGCCAAAGATCGCAACGCGTTCAACGGTACTGAAGATATCTTCCCCAATACAGTTCTACTGACATATGTCACTCGCAAATGTGTCAGAAGTTTACTGCAATAGAGCACATCATTCTCTCTCTCTCTCTCTCTCTCTCTCTCTCTCTCTCTCTCTCTCACTGTGTGGTCTCTCTTTGGTTTCTCTCTCTCTCTCTCTCTGGTCTTTCTCTCTGTCTGGTCTCTCTCTGTATCCACTGAAATGCTAAACAGAACATTCAAGTATTTATTTGTGATGATGCATGTCAGAAATGTTCTAAGTCGGGGGGACAACTGGGTCAGTCTTATGCTGGACACTCTGATCATAACCATTAACGCCCTTGCTCAACGAACGCCATTTGTGTCTCTTTGTTGTGTCCCTGTTATCATGATGTGTGACCAGCAGTTTTTCCTCATTTGCACTTCAGCAGTTAGCTGGTGGTGGGCTGTGTGTGTGTGTGTGTGTGTGTGTGTTCCTCTGTGGCTCCGTGCAACAGCGTTACACCACAGCCCGTTCAGTCGCCGATATGCCCGAAGAAAACGGCCATCTCAAAGGACCGGGCATATCATAAGTCAGCATTGAGTGTAGGTCTTGTTACACTGGGGGATATGCTGGACTTTAGCCCAGTGCAGCAACAGTGTGTGTGTGTGTGTGTGTGTGTGTGTGTGTGTGTGTGTGTGTGTGTGTGTAAGGATGTAACTAGTTGCTCCTGAAGGATGGTCTGGGCTGGCTGGGGACCTTAGAGACATCTGACATCGGAGCATGCTTGAAGAGTCGTGCAGTATGATGGTGAATAACCAACATTAAGGTGAATTCAGTCAGTACGAACGCTGACCTTTTGTACAAGTGCCCTGAGGGAAAACGGGCGCTCTATGGTTATGCCATACGACTCGAATGCTGTATCAACACGAGCAGAGGCGGAGTCACACCGAAAGACCGGTCGATGACCCTGATTGGTGACACAGGATGACCTTTGTCTAGGCTGCCTCCACCCTGTTTCCTTAGCAACCGGTCCTTGATTTGAGAGGCAAAACATCGGAAGCCACACCCCCAGAAATGCTCCATCCAATCCGAGGCCCGAGCACACTGAACAGGTGACCCGGGGCCTGGTGTTCCATATAGTTGGGATGCTTGATGCTGGATCTTCTGGACACGCAGGGACGCCTTGCGAGGGAGAAGGTGGCATAATCTCAAAGCTGAATCCCAGGTTTAAAATGCGTGGTTGCGATCTCAGAGGGTGTCAAGAAGAACTTAATTATATCATCAGCTATTCTCATTATATTACTAATTGGCTTATTTGCATAATTGTCAGCATCCTTACATTATTCTGTTTCTGCAGATAGAACATAGTTCATTTGCAAACACTCTATTAAATGTTTGGTTATTGACATTAGCAGTGGATGGTTGTCATTTTTAGGTATTTGTGCTGTGATTTATAAAGCGTAGTCACACTTCATTTGCATATTTATTCATTGTCTCTTATAGGCAGCGTGTAGCTTTTGTCACTGCTCACAAACAGTCCAGTCAGAGAAATACCAGTACTGCAGAGAGAAGAACTGACATGAAGGATTCAGGTCTTGCTTGCTAAGGCAGGCCAAGTGCTAGACGTGTCTTCCAGCTACGTCTTCTCTCTCTTCAAATGAACGATCATAAATGTTTTAGTTTCTTGTCTTGTCTCGTCCTACCTCACCTTTGACCCCGATTACAGGCCGCATGAAGCGTTTTGACTGAGCTGATAAAAGTGATCATGACACGCCGACAGTACACATCACTCCTGACATTTGTGTGTGACTTGCGAAAGTAGACTGTAACGAGAGTGAAACGGCGCTGACCCATTCCTCTCCACTTTAAAACGTTATCAGCATAGGCATGGCAGGTCTTGTCAGTAGATCACAGGGACAGCTCTGAAATTCACCACGTACATGTTTTGTTTTCCCATCTTTTCAACGGTCTGAAAGAGCAGGATGACATTTGTTCATCCTTAGAGGACACGGCAACTCCCACGTGTGCTGCCCTCCGCTTATATGTGCAATACAAAAACGTAAGTGAGATCTACATCAGACCTGCGAAGGTGAAGTCCTCAGCGTTTAACCTGTCCTCTCGTAGATATCCATGGAGAAAGGAGAGAGGAAACACACATGCCCACACACACAGCCGCAGAGTAAAGCTTAGAAAGGCGCGTATAACCCCTCACATGCCCTCGAGGACATGAACAGTCCTTGTCTGAGTGTCTTTTATGAGCATGAATTATTAAATTATTTGCAGCATAAAGTACTAATGGAAACATAATGATAGTCCTTTGACTAAAGCAAGAAAAACACATATGATCATACATCCTCTCTCACTCTCACTCATTCACTCACTCACTCACACTCATTCACTCACTCCCTCACACTCAAGCACACACTATCTCACTCACTCACACACACGCACCCACTCACACTCAAGTACACTCTATCTCACTCTCACACACTCACATACACACTCACTCTCACTCCCTCCCTCACTCACATACACTCACTCACATTCACTCTCTCTCTCTCTCTCTCTCTCTCTCTCTCTCTCACTCACTCCCTCCCTCCCTCATTCACTCCTCACTCACTCCAGACACACTCACATGCACATACACACTCTTACACCATGTCCTCTCTCAAACATACACCGACACTCATTTTTTACACAAATCCGTTAAGCAAGTCAACCAAGTCAGAGTGTCAGTCACAGCATACGTCCTGTGCCACTACTGAGGGACCTCACATACTCCTGCCCTGTTGCTGTGTCTAACGCTGAGCCCACAACTTCTCCCAGGCCCTTCTGAACATCTCTGTGTGCTGTGTGTTGCAGCTCTGCCTCAGAAGACCTGGGGTGCAGACGGGGTGAGTTTAGCCGGAAGCACTATGGATCAGTGGAGCTGGTGAGTATGCGTCAAGTTCAGAGCTGCCACCACACCGCCCTGGGGTCAGTCGTCATCGTGGTAAAGGCTAACGAACCGCAGCCGGAACGTCAACAGCATCGGTTTTATTTAAGAGAGCGAATCTGTCGTTTTGACCCCCTCTTTGTCACGCAGTGTGTCCTCCTGAACGGCCTCACCAGTAGGGGGCGATCGTCTTGGCACTCTAGCTGCTACGGCATACGATCCGGATGTTACTGCAACACCGGGTCTGTTACTCAGTGGTTTGAGTGGTCAGACACAGCCTGCGTATCGTAAATTAGTAGTGTGGTGTCGTGTAAATTAAAGAATGCAGCCTGACACTAAGGACCATGCTTCTGAAAATGGTTTATACGAATATTTTTACGCGTTGCTTTTATTGGTGTCTGGCTGGGCGCGATAGCCTACACCCATGGGAAGTGGTGGAGGACTACACTCCATCTTGTTTCCTTCCTCGAAGGGCTTGTGGGTAGGATGAGATGGAAGAGCTTTGTGTCAGATAGGGCTGGGTGATGAAACCACACTCTCACTATCTTCTACAGCAGTTGGCCTGGTAGACTGTGTTGTGTGTTTATGTGTGTGTGTGTGTTTATGTGTGAGAGAGAGAGAGCCCTGTAATGCTAAGAACTGAGCAGAGAAAGGAGTTTCTTCACACGGTTGGTCATGACACTGAGTTCATAACAACACACTTAGGACCACTGGAAATACAATCAGACCACACCAATTCAAAAGCAAACAAAACTATATCATTCACTGGAATACACAAACAAAAGAATGAAGCAATATATACACTACCAGTCAAAAGTTTGGACACACCCAGTTTATTTATATACACTATATACATATATGTTATTTTTAATATATTCTCCATTTTTGAAAAAACAGTGAAGGTATCAAAATAATGAAATAACACATGACTGTTAAACCAAAAAAACATGGTTTAATAGATGGCTGTAGACTGTAAAGTTTTCAGAGCCGCCTGTTACTAGACAGTTTGGGATGAAACTCTGGATGATCTTGGTGTTCTTAACCAGCTATGAAGCCCTGGACACATGTTCATGTACACTGAGCACCTATGAAGCCCTGGACACATGTTCATGTACACTGAGCACCTATGATGCCCTGAACACATGTTCATGTACACTGAGCACCTATGATGCCCTGAACACATGTTCATGTACACTGAGCACCTATGATGCCCTGAACACATTCTCATGTAGGACCTATTATTTTTTGAGGAGGCAATTATAATTAATTTAGAATGTAATTATCATTATTATTTTAATTATATACTGTATAAATACATTGTTTTGGAAAAAATCATATATAGGCCATCTTTATATATATATATTAATAGGAGATATATATATATATATATCTCCTATTAATATTTTAATATTTGTCTTAAAAGCAAATGTAAGCATAGACCATTAGCTAAAAATGCATATATAACAATTTAAATTGTTACATTGCCACCTTTAGAAGTCTACCCAGTTCTGACAGGCTGCCCATCTTATTACATGATCTGCGTGTGTGTGTGTGTGTGTGTGTGTGTGTGTGTGTGTGTGTGTGTGTGTGTGTGTGTGTGTGTGTGTGTGTGTGTGTGTGTGTGTGTGTGTGTGTGTGTGTGCATATGCACGGCTGAGCATTTGAGCATATGTGCAGTGTTGCCCTGCAGTACGTCACAAAGTCTTTCTATAAAAAGAGCATCAGGTTGTACCTGAATGTAAAGATGAGGCCCAGTTCTGAGTCTCCTCCTGCCTCTGTCACATCACTAACACACCAATGTTCATGCTCACAATGTCCATTACAATCTCAAATTACCGTCGGCATGTCTAAAACTCCAACTCCTGTTAGTGCGTCTGCTGAGAGACTCCTGGAACCGTCAGGACGCCGCGCTCCCCTCCACGTTCCTGCATTACACCGCACACTGTCCTGCATTACACCGCACGCTGTCCTGCATGACACCGCACACTGTCCTGCATTACACCGCACGCTGTCCTGCATTACACCGCACGCTGTCCTGCATGACACCGCACACTGTCCTGCATTACACCGCACACTGTCCTGCATTACACCGCACGCTGTCCTGCATTACACCGCACACTGTCCTGCATTACACCGCATGCTATCCTGCATTACACCGCACACTGTCCTGCATTACACCGCACACTGTCCTGCATTACACCGCACGCTGTCCTGCATTACACCGCACGCTGTCCTGCATTACACCGCACACTGTCCTGCATTACACCGCACGCTGGTCAACTGGGCTTCCCCTCCACGTCCCTGCATTACACCGCACACTGTCCTGCATTACACCGCACACTGTCCTGCATTACACCGCACGCTGTCCTGCATTACACCGCACACTGTCCTGCATGACACCGCACGCTGTCCTGCATTACACCGCACGCTGTCCTGCATTACACCGCACGCTGTCCTGCATTACACCGCACACTGTCCTGCATTACACCGCACGCTGGTCAACTGGGCTTCCCCTCCACGTCCCTGCATTACACCGCACACTGTCCTGCATTACACCGCACACTGTCCTGCATTACACCGCACGCTGTCCTGCATTACACCGCACACTGTCCTGCATGACACCGCACGCTGTCCTGCATTACACCGCACGCTGTCCTGCATTACACCGCACACTGCCCTGCATTACACCGCACGCTGTCCTGCATTACACCGCACACTGGTCAACTGGGCTTCAGTCTGCTGACGGCTGTCATGAACACACACACACACACATGGCTGTGGGCTGTTGTCATGGTCACACACACATGACTGTGGGCGGTTGTCATGAACACACGGCCGTGGGCGGTTGTCATGGTCACACACACACACACACACATGGCTGTGGGTGGTTGTCATGGTCACACACGGCTGTGGGCAGTTGTCCTGCACACACACACAGGGCTGTGGGTAGTTGTCATGCACACACACACAGGGCTGTGGGTGGTTGTCATGCACACACACACACAGGGCTGTGGGCGGTTGTCATGGTCACACACACACACGGCTGGAGCTGCCCTTTCTCCCATTTAATGAACGAGCTGCTTTCTAGGATTTATTAATGGTTGTTTCTGGTGGAATTAGCCATCTGCTGTGTGTGAGGGTGTGTATTTGGGTGTGTGTGTGTGTGTGTGTGTGTGAGGGTGAGTATTAGTGTGTCTGTCTATGTGAGTGAAACATTTTCATTTTCATGCCTCTGGAATGCTAATTGATTTTGATCCGTGACCTGCTCTGATGCCATGCCAAGACTGCCTTAATCGTACATTTACATGAGCATGAGTAAATGTGTGTGTGTGTTTGTGTGTGTGTGTGTGTGTGTGTGTGTGTGTGTGTGTGTGTGTGTGTGTGTGTGTGTGTGTGTGTGTGTGTGTGTGTGTGTGTGTTTGTGTGTGTGTGTGTGTGTGTGTGTGTGTGTGTGTGTGTGTGTGTGTGTGTGTGTGTGTGTGTGTGTTTGTGTGTGTGTGTGTGTGTGTGTGTGTGTGTGTGTGTGTGTGTGTGTGGGGATGGTAACAGATTTGATTAGAAGCCCATGTGCACTGACCCCCATTCCTCCCTTGGGGTGAACTGTGTGTCTGGTGTACTGAATCAGTACTCGTGTGTGTCTGGTGTACTGAATCACTACTGCAGTGTCTTGTGTCCTGAATCACGGCTCTAGTGTGTCTGATGTCCTGAATCACTACTCTGTGCTCTTTATGACGGCTGACTAGTGGGTGTGTTCCAGTGAGAGAGTGGAGCCTCGAACCCACTAGAGCAGCAGACGTCAGGCTGCACTGCCTAAACTAGGCCCAGAACCACAGCAAGTACAGCCGGGTACATCGCCCTGCGGAGGGATCCGGCGGAGGGATTCGGGTGCGCCGAGGCACGAGATTCACTGCGTTTGAGGCACTGACATGCAGGATGGGAAAAATGCTTAGTCAACACTGCAGCGACAGAGACACGGGACTCCGTGAGAGGACTGCAGAGCGTGGTGCGTGCAGACGCGTGTCGGTGGGCACAGCACCCAGCGAGGAGCCAGAACGAGAAAGAGGACGCGCTGCTGGTCAGGACCAGCAGAAAGGGAACAAAACAGTTAAACGGGTCCATTGGGAAAAGTCGGGAGAGGCACCGCGGTGTCGGAGTCTCTGGTGCAGGATCTGGAGCTGAGGAGACACATCGGTGTCTCAGACCTTCTGGGTTGGGAACACCAGCCCACGTCAATGAATTATACAAGCGACAAGACTAAACTAAGTCACATCTTGACAGCTATCACTAAAATAAACATGGAATTGTTTTC
Organism: Brachyhypopomus gauderio; assembly: GCF_052324685.1. NCBI lineage: Eukaryota > Metazoa > Chordata > Actinopteri > Gymnotiformes > Hypopomidae > Brachyhypopomus > Brachyhypopomus gauderio. The sequence continues at coordinate 6,234,724 of NC_135217.1, forward strand.
ATGACTTCAGAAACTACAAAACAACAGTTAGAAAAAGGATGAAACTGTACTCTAAAAATGTACAGTTTTTATTTATTTATTTATTTTCAATTTATTTTTTTCCTTATAATGGGTTAAAATGGTAAAAAAAAAACCTTTGTGTAAAACTCACTACTTTATTCATAGGTTACATCCTATTGGTAGTAGAAAGTGAAATGTGGTGTTCTTGGTCAATGATTTACATTATTAAGACACAGAAAGCTTTTAATATGTTAAGTGTTTTTGATGTCCTGTCTGAGTAGCAGTTACTTGTGTAACCCACCACAGTAGGGGCATCTTCAAAACATGTCCTAAATCAGACATGCTTCTCTGTGCTGCTTCAATCAGACCTGCACACTTACATCTCAGAGCAATGCCGCGTGTGTGAACTCAAGACGAGAGAGGGGGGGTGTTTGTCCCAGAGCGTAGTTAGAATGAAGACAGAGCAGTCTGCAGTGACAACCCCTCCTTTTGTTTAGAGCAGGGCACGTATGTCATCGCAGACATACAAATGTCATCATAGACTGGGCACGTATGTCATCATAGACTGGATGTGTATATATGATCATAGACTGGATGCTTATGTCATCATAGACTGGGCACGTATGTCATCATAGACTGGATGCGTATGTCATAGACTGGGCACGTATGTCATCATAGACTGTCACTGGATGCCTATATGATAATAGACTGGATGCTTATGTCATCATAGACTGGGCACGTATGTCATCGTAGACTGGATGCCTATATGATAATAGACTGGATGCTTATGTCATCATAGACTGGGCACGTATGTCATCATAGACTGGATGCGTATGTCATAGACTGTGACTGGATGCCTATATGATAATAGACTGGATGCTTATGTCATCATAGACTGGGCACGTATGTCATCGTAGACTGGATGCCTATATGATAATAGACTGGATGCTTATGTCATCATAGACTGGGCACATATGTCATCATAGACTGGGCATGTATGTCATCATAGACTGGATGTGTATATGTGATCATAGACTGGATGCTTATGTCATCATAGACTGGATGCGTATGTCATAGACTGGGCACGTATGTCATCATAGACTGTCACTGGATGCCTATATGATAATAGACTGGATGCTTATGTCATCATAGACTGGGCACGTATGTCATCATAGACTGGGCGCATATGTCATCGTAGACTGGATGAACATGTCCTCTTAGCCGTCTTTACAGTGCTGTTCTCCACATTTTCGCACGTCGCTTTTCCTTTGGTTGCGAAGGCCTAGTCCAGCTCGGCTCTGTCCGTGTACGGGGCAGGTCCCTCCAAAGCCGAGGTTGGTGCTGACCCACTGTGCCATGGGAACCCACCACTGAGCAGTCATTGGCTTGTTTTTCTGCGTTGCTATGTGTGTTGAGCAGGAAATTAATGGTTGACTGAATGTCAACTGGGGGTGTGGTAAATAAACGACGTTGCTTCCAATATCCAGATTATGGCCAGATTTATGTCCGCACATAAACTGGGATCTGAGTGAAACGCAGGCCAGACCACTTCCGCGTGTGGTTTCTTCTTTACGATCAAATTTTCAGATCCGGCTGGAAGCCCCCTGGGACGCGTGCTCCTGACAGGTGAATGTGTTCTGGCATTATCGCATGCACCAGCTCACACTGAAGAGCCAAGCGTAAACCTGGGCCTGCGGGACAATGACCCAAATTCACCCGGTTAAAACAGAAACACCAAACTGCTGTCTCACTCCTCTCTCTCTCTCTCTCTCTTTCTTTCGCTCCCTCTCTCTCTCTTTCTGTCTTTCTCTCGCTCTCTCTCTCCCTCTCTCTTTCTCTTTGTCTCTTTCTCTCTCTCTCCCTCTCTCTCTCTCTCTCTCTCTCTCTGTCTCTCTGTTTTTCTCTCCTGTGGCACGTGCACGTCTGCACATTTTTGAAACTGCTCACAGTATCCGCTGAAACAATTGCTACCAGACAAAGTTCTTGTCCAAAATCCTGGCCTCACATAATTTCCATTCATTATTTCTATGGCCTATGCATCATTGTTTGATCCACTGTTTTGTGCCTGGCCACAGGAATCTGCAAACTATACCAATCTGAGTGCAAAAATCCATAACTGGATATAATCCATAACTGAATATAAAGGCTGTCCACCATCTGGGATTAACAGTCACACGTTTTCCCTCATGCTCGCCCCTTCAGCCTGGATTAAATTGCACATACACACAAATCACAGGTTTTCTTGCCACAACCACGTCACAGCTGTTGTCATGGTTCTTTGGTTTCAGCAGGTATAAGTAGGCCTATGTGTCTGTTGTGTCTGTGTGGCGTTGTGTGTTTGTGAAATAAGTAATGCTAAGTCATATTTCCTGTGGTCAGTGCCATTCTTCCCGCAGTTCCCACAGCTTAAGTAAAAAGGCTGCATGTGGCCAAACTGTTAGGAGCTTTTAGTGAATTAGGACGATGTGCACGGTTGGTAGTAACACCCTGTTGAGTGGAGGGTACACAGTGCACTAACACTACTGTATCTATTCTACATCTACTACATGTTCTAAAATTACTATACCACTATATCATGTCTGTTATACACAGTTGTGCACATCTGTTTACTGGAATAAGTGTGATTGTGTGTTTGTGTCTCATTCTGCAGCACTAAGGCTAAAGAGAAGCAGAGTAGCAAATGTACTGGGGGGGGGGGTTTCTACATGCATATGGCTGTGTTGAGTACATATCTCACTGGGGGGACACGGGGGGGGGGGGGGGGTTCTACATGCATATGGCTGTGTTGAGTACATATCTCACTGGGGGGACACGGGGGGGGGGGGTGCTTTAGGTTGAAAGCTTCTTCACTGCTTCTGTTGCAACTCCATATTATTTGGCTTGCTAACAAACACTTCTAATTTATTTTCCAGTTCTCTGCTGGGCTGCGTGATATGAGCAAAAACTGTATTGGGATTATGTTCACTGGCACACACAGTGCACGCAAGGTGCAGTATATCTGAACACTGGTGTATCTTCACATGTGGCATTGCTAAACATCTCATTTGTCCAAAAAATCTCGTTCTCATTTCATGAGCTCACACGTTTATTCAGACGCCCACGGGACGTTCAGCCGCAACGTCTGGGCTTCATCTGGATTGCCACGCCCCCCCGCGCGCACTTAACCCCGCCCCCCACATCTCATTTACATCCTCCAGCCGTCAGCGACGTCGTTACTGCAAAGGCCAGCGTTGCCACTGACCACTACGTGGTGGACCTGCGACAGCTCCGCTCCTGCGGATGCTGGATGCGTCCTGCTGTGATTACTGCAGGCGTGTCACTAAAATGTCATTTTCTTTCTGGTCCTACTCCTCCGAGCGGAGTAATAACGCCGCAGACGGAGTGTTGGCGCTCACCCATATACGGCGTTAAGAAGCAGGCAGATAAGACACGCGGGAGCACGCGGCCTTCGTAATACAGCCCCTGCTGTTTTTTTTTTACTACGGCTGGAAGAATGTGCCACTCACATTGGTTTTCTCCCCATCTTTAAATTCAGCATATTCAAAAATAAAATCCGTCAGCGTCCTGATGTTCGGCGGACGCCCCACACACATATGCTAAGCAGTGGAGGACGTGGCAGAGGAACCGGCCGGGCCGGGTGTAAAAATAGCCCCATCACTTGTTCCATCATGGATGTGGGGCCGTTCTTCACCCACACCATCCTTCATTAACACAGGCAGCAGCGTTTTCTTTAACCACACGGACGTCCGTCTTTCTCTGCAACACTACGCGAGGCTGCTTGGGAATTAAGACGCGATACGGTACAATTGCCTGCAAAAAGGTCTGGGTGGAAAAAAAAAGAGGCTCGGTTTAATACTGATCCGCGGAAACCCCACACAGCACGCTGTGCAGAGGCAGTGTTGGCAACGGGCTCGTTCCTGCTTTAAAAATAACTGATTTGGCAAGGTGCGACTCATTAGCTCAGTGTCTGTGGCGTGACTCATACGTGTTTGGGCCAGTTATGTGGGCGTGTCGTTTTCGAAGGACTCCAACCTGAAATACAGCGATGCTGCGGCGTAGGACGAGCTGATGTGTGCACTGTAAACTGTGGTGGTATTTAGACTGGTCGGACGCTAAATGATCACATTAGTGGAGGTTTCACTTTGTTTTTAATTTCAGGAATCGTGACTAGTACAATTCACGTGAGTTTATTCTAGGAAGATGCTTCATTCTCATGTGCGGTGTGTATCAGGACTGAGTGAGCGTTGCAGTATCTTGGAGTAGTTCCAGCTAAGATTTCAACATCAGCCTATCACAAAACTGCTCTTCAGTCAAACATAACACGTCAAACTCAAGATTAGCCACGACTTTCTCAAATTTAGGCAGGTTTCGTTCTTGCTGTACCTCTTGCCGTATGAATATATGGTGATTTTAATAACATATATGCAGCTCTTGAGCTCATTGATACATCTCCAAGTAATTAAAATGTGTCCCTGTGTTGTTTTGGTTCAGATGAATGTAGTCGCTGGGCTGTATTGACCCTGCCGCATATATTGAACTGCATGCTGGCCAAGTCATGTCTGGCCTTTAAAGTACCGCAGTACAAAACGCCGTGTGGGTATCTGGCTGCGTAGAGAGCAGGAGATGAGGTGGACACGGACATCCAGAAGTCCCATCAAGCCAAGGCTGTAGTCCAGCAGTGTGTGTGTGTGTGTGTGTGTGTGTGTGTGTGTGTGTGTGTGTGTGTGTGTGTGTGTGTGTGTGTGTGTGTGTGTGTGCGTGCGTGTGTGTGGGGTGGGGGCCACCTGATTAGTTTTAGTTAATACGATTACACTAAAAGGGACCTCTGTGTCTTTCTTTCACTTACACTTTTCCCTTTTTCTCCATGTAGTAAAATGTTATTGATTTTGCTGTGTCCCCTGCACAAATATGTGTGTGCGTGAGCGTATTTGAGAGAGAGAGAGAGAGAGAGAAAGAGAAAGAGAGAGAACAATGCATGCTGGAAGAAATGAAACCTTCCTCA